>NC_064878.1:55403548-55448548 GCF_943734665.1 Anopheles aquasalis | reverse complement strand
TATCAAACTGTGCTCGGGCACGGGAGAGGACTTCCGTTCCGTTGCTTCCGTGCGGAAAGGATCAAGGACCCTGCAGCAGCAGCAGCAGCATTGGCATCAGCATCAGGCAACAGATGCACAGACAATGCAAAAAGTGAAGTACTTCCAGCACAGTGCAACAGCAGCATAAGGGCACAGAGTCGGGGTGTGGAGATGAAAAAAATGTCACGATTTGTGCAGAAACATCATGGCAGCAGAACCTATCAAACGTTCATAAAAATAGATGGCATCCGGTGGGTGGAAATGGGCGCAACGCCCCGTTCCACAGTATCCATCCGATTAATTCTCCGTTTGTGCTCTCTGTCGCTTTCTCGCTCTCTCTTTCCAGTGTTAAGAATGTTTAAGAATCATTTCTTGTCGTCCTTAACTGTCTTTTGTCCAAAGGAAAATCGATAGACGTACCTACGCCTTGATGTAGCTGGAAGATGAAAGATGGATCCAAAAAAATGTTTACACTAGTGGCGCAAAGTACGTGAAATGGTAGAAGTACGCATGAATTCCAGGAAAAGCTGACTACAAAAAAGTGCTTCACAAAGAGAGATTCAGAGAGTTGCCGTAGGGCTCTTCCGGCATCGACACAAACCGGTGCTGGCATTCGTCAACTGAACCGACGCCTCCACACCAATATGTACCGCATGTACCGCAGAATGTTTGCTTCAAATTACAGACCGGCCAGAGAGATGCATTTCGAGCCGACACATTACTGACTCTGTGCCACAACACCTGTTGAGTGCAAATTCCTCACCTGACCAACACCTCAACCACTCATAGATGATGTCTGTGTCTGTATGTACGTGTTGGTTTGCTCGACACATCAGTGACATCACTGGAGGTCCACTGTTTGTTTGCACAAGAGGCACCGCATACCATCTCCACACAAAACATCTTAAACCGGACGCCCGTCTGTCCGGTTCCCTATCTGCCCCATTTCCGTGCCACTGAACTGACGACGATAAAGCTCTAATGCAAATTTATTGATCTCAGGTACGGTCCCTTCCCCGGACATCGTTCACTCCGATAAATCCGGGGCGAGAAGCGGCGCACGGACGATATGTTTGTTTTTGGGGAAAGGATCCTACACTATCAGATGATGCAGCGTTGGTAGCGTTGCACAGAGCACAGCTTTCTCTCTGTCTCCACCTGAGAGGCAGTATACGAGGCCATGGTTTGCTGGCCAGGTGTTTCGGCGATAAGCGAAAACGAATAAATCCACCCTTAATTGCTTCACACAACAATGTTGTGCAACAGTAGCAGCAGCAGCAGAGTGCCAAAAAGGGCTTTATAGCAAAGTGTGCTTGCAACAGCAAAACTGGAGCGCAAAATTCTGTGATTTTTTTCCCAAAAAGCCAAAGCGCATATGCGGCGGCGGCAACCCCGGGGCGAAGAGGCCCCGGCCTCTCCCCACAAAACTCTGAAGATATTCTTCTGCTGACCGTGCATTATTCAAACGAAATCGTATCCGGAATCGTCGTGTGTCGTTCGCTCTGACGAATGACGACCGAAAATGCATAAAATTATCATAATTTTCCCCGGTGTGAACGGGAACGGAACGAAGCGGCGGTGAAGCGGTTTGGTTGTCTCGTCGTCGTCGCTACCATGGCCCGGAAACAAGGACAATTCGATGGATAAGTCGGTGCGTCCGTGTTAGTGCCCGTGTCTGTTTAGTTCGCCTTTGCAGTTTTCCCTTTTTTCATCCCCTTTTGATCCCTTTTCCACCAGTCCAGTCGAAGGCTCAACGCCCGGCACCCCACCGGGCATAGGATCCGGGTTGCAAGGGTGGTAGGTAGTAGTAGATGACGATGGCGATGATGGCGTGAAAAACGGAGGGCGGAAAATCGTAATCCATTATCAGAAATGTACGCCACCGGGTATGTGGGTGTGTGGGTGAGTGTGTTTGTGGTGCGTAATGATATTCAAGTATCGCCCGGGATAGGCCGCTTAGAATCAGGGACGAAAACAGGATTGAAACTCCACCACAAACACCCGGGAATAGGATAAAAAAAATGAGGCTTCCCGTATGTGAAATAAATATTTTTGTTATCGCGAATGCTCCATTTGAAAGCGCGAGTGATTCAGTGATACTGTGTAGCTTGTGAAGCGTTATTTGAGCAGGGATCACAGTAAACTACGACACCTTCATCGCAGCACCATGAACGAAAAGCGACATGAAAGAAGGATAAATATCAAAGCACCCATTGGAAGCGCACATTTGGTTCATTTCATCGTCCGCCATCGAAGAGCCGTATCTGTGTCAGTCTGTTAATTCCCAGTGAGCAACGAGTGCGTTTCATTAAGGACGAGATCTTTGCGAAATCTAACAAGTGAATGATTTCCCCTGGCGAATGGATCGAAGTAGAAGTAATGAGTAAGAAGTAAGTAATTTCAACTGATACCCAATTCCTCGCATGGAACACATTGATTTAAAGAGCGTTTCGTAACATCAAACATCTTCCCCAAAAAAAAAAAGGACCGAAACTCACCCTTGTGCAGAAGACATCGTGGTTCCACTCACAATTCCCAGTCGATGCGGGGTACGTACACTTTATAACGCCTCCACCAGCAAGCCAGGGCGAGAGCGTCTCTAATCCTTTAATCACACCTTCGCCCCGATTCGACGCCGCCGCCACCGCCGCCGGTCATATCCTTCATTTCGATTCGATTTCGTCTTATGCCAACTCGTAGCGTTGTAGCCCCCCCCCCCCCGCTGCCCCCGTGAAAAAACCCTTCGCCGTATTAAAGTGTTTCCAAAGCAGATTTTCCTCACGATGAAGCAGCACCAGCAGCAGCAGCAGACGCGTGTTGGTAGTGGTATTGGTGGTGATGGTTTCATCCTTACCCCGCACACCATGTTTATCCTTGCCTTGCCACACATATCCCCGACACACCCGAGACGCACACACCGAGCCGAGGGAGAACAATATGGAATCTTTGATTTCGATTTTTTCACTGGAAAAGCCCAAAATCCACAGATTGTAAGGTGGCTTAGCACGAGGAAAACCACGGGTTTCACTTGGAATTCTCGATCGCTGAATTTGCTTTCACTGTTTGTTGTTCAAAATCGAGAAAAAAGCGACAACAGAACAGATAGACAGCGGATGAAGGGATATAAAATGCTACCGCGATTAGTCGCATTACGCGATCACACACCAGAGCGCGTACAGAAACGAGCGCTCGAGCGCGTTCTTATCCTTCCGACAGTACAACATCTACTGAAGGCGGTGATGATGGCCACGCCACCCCTACGGGGTTGAAGCCTTTAACAAAGGAAAAGCCGTACACCGGTACGCACACACTAACGCGGAGCTGGCGCACACTTTCCCTCGTTGTACGCACACTACGGTACGGTGAAAATTTTGGAAACTGTAAAACTGCGTGGAAAAGCGCTTTTCCGGGTGGTGGTAACTCGTACACACAGAGAGAGCTACACAGCGCGTCTGTCAGTGTGCGCGCGCGTGCGCACATGTATGTGTGTGTCTCTGTGAGAGTGAAATGGAAGGATTGTGAATGGATGATTCTGCGCAAGAGCGATGCACGTGTACCACCACCGCGGGGAGTGATATACCCGGTGATTGCTTATCCCGAAATCAAAAATATTTGCCGTCCTTCCCTCTCACTGCTGCTGTTGAAGGAGAGGAAGGACTCGTTCTCGCTCTGTCTCACAACCTCACACACTGCTATTACACTATTTGGTGTCAAGGACCCCTAGGAACAGCCACTAGGTTTAAAGTTAATCAAAAGAGAGAATGCTGGGCGACTGATACGGCTACTTAAGGATATTCGGGAAAGATATTCGGCCACGATTAGTGACGAATCGCCGTCACTGTGAATGCAATCACAGCAGGCAATTGCGCTACGTCAAAGATACCGTGCAGCATGACATCGAACATGAAATAGAACCAGAGCAGCAGCAAACCATCGTCACTGTTACGTCAAACCATTTCCATTAAGGGCATTAAGGACGGGCGGGCGCGAGTATTGTGCAACCAGCGAACGAGTAGAGGAGAGGACATGGCACTGACAATGCACAGAGAAAGAGAGAGGGAGAGGGCAGGCAGAGTGTGTGCCACAGCAGACCCCGCGCGTTTTGTTTATTCGCATTCGCACAAAGCACCGTGATATGGGACGCTGCTGCTGCTGCTGCCGCTGCTGCTACTGCGCTGCGGCCCCACTGTAAGGCTTAAGGAATGTTTTAAGCAGGATTAAACGTGTCCCCTGTCGACTGCCATACGCCAGTATGTGTGCCTGTGTGTCCGCTGGAAGGCTAAAAAGCGAACTACTAGCGGCATTGCAACGGTAACGTTTGCCATTTAGTGTCGCCTCTCGTCTGTCGCATGTGTGTAGAGAAAGAGAACTACGGAAAGAGGTATCATCAATACCTTCTTTTCTGGTTCGCGCTAGTTACACCAACCTCCTGGAGCATTATGGCCGTGACATGTCAGACGCACAAGACATCCTGTGGGTCGCCCTATCGATTGCGGGATTGCGAGCATAATTACGACAAAATGGGAATCACAAGTTGTGTGGTTCCCGGGGCGTACCGTAACTTCTGCTGACTTCTTAAGCTTAAGCGTTTCTGCCGAGCCAACAACAACAAGCATCAAGCCCCCTCCCTCGTTTGTCGTCGTCGTCGCTTATTATTTATCTTCAAAAATCTCTCGACTCCACTTCACCCAAACCCAGGCGCAGAGAGTTCAGACGATGTCACCGTCCCGGCCCCCCGGGAAGTGGGCAGAGTTTTGATAGAGTATAGCCCCCACCCCGGGGCAACCGGGGTGTCTACCGGAATGTGTTTTATTTCTTTCGTCGCAGCACAGCCCTGGTCTGCCAACGCCAGCTGTCGCACAGATAGCACACCGGGGGGAAATGGGAGAAAGAACGTTCCTCACATCAGAGCCACCAGAACTGGCACAGAATGGTGATGGTTTTTGGTCTGGTGGTCCGTCGGTTGAACTTCTCCTATATCTTTCCCGACACCTCCTCTGATGGCTGTGCATGTGCAATATACAAATTCTGGTGCCAGCTGCCGGCCGGCCGTCTAACCTGTTCGTTGTGCCCTCTAGAGCTAGCTGGCTCGCTGGCACTATACCACAACCACCAGCGTGTGTAAATGATTAATTCGATGGTCATTTGTACTTCTTTTTTTTTATGCTTCATCTGCGTCCCTTTTTTCCCTATCCTGAACGCATCTTCTCCGTTCGGCCATTTTGTTATGTGGTTTTCTTTGGGGAGGAGTGAGACATTTTTAAAACAACTTCTCCCCAACAATAGGGATCTGCCAGAGATGAAGTGAGGAACTTGAGCGCGAAGCGAAAAGACTTTGGTCATTCCTCATCACCCACTGGGCTGCAGGCTCCGCCAACTGCAGTCAAGGAGATCCGGTAGAAATTAAAAGAAAACTTTTTCTTCCTCCGGAGGGGCTCCCAGCCCCTTGGCTTCCTCTCATCGCCACCTCTAATGAGATAAGCGAAAGAATAAAATTGTAGAATCATTCAATTACGAGTTAGACAATCCATAATGAGCTTTTCATGCCACGCTGCGCGTCGCACTGTTTTGGCCACCGACGACCCTAATTGGTCTTCAACGGTGGACTGGACTGGACTGGACTGGACTGTCCGCCCGCCAGCCAGCCTTCCGATCGAAAGCGAAGCGAAAAGCGAAACGGAGCGCTCGCTCACTGGGATTCTCGCAAATCCTTATTAGATCCCGTTCGATGGAATGGAAACGGAACAGAGAGAGGAAGAGAGACTGAGAGCGGAAGTTCCATGGAAGGATCAAGGTTTGACCGATAATTATTGACACATTTTCCGTCGTCATTTTCTTTCGTTTCCATCTACACTCCCGGCCTGTGCCGGTCATCACCGCCCTTTGTGTGACCGGTTCTCGGTGTAATGGTTGTCGGCTCGTGCTGGCCATTGATCTGCGGAACTGAACACATACACGCTACGAGAGATGTCACGTGGTGCCAAGGATGGTACGCCACGGAGAACGGAAAAAGCAAAGGAGAACAATCCGTATCTCGGGCACGTGGGTTCCCGCGTCTTCTCTCTTTCACTGATTAAAATGAATTCAATTTTGAGCTGGCGACTTAATGGAAAAGTAATCCTTTCTAAAGCAATTCGGAGGGATTGGTGGAGGGGGTCGGCTACAGTAGGGGGGCCTAAATAGTACACGCTCTCGTTGTTTGTTCTTTATTTTGAACCCGGTCGATTTTTCCGTCCTTTCGCCATTTTCTGGATGTTCTAATATTTTCGTGGACGAATTTAAAACATTTCACGCTTTACATTGAGTCACCAGATTGAAGCGAAGTCCCTAGACTACACATACCACAGAAAGAGAAGTCGTAGTGGCACGGAAGTTGGTTTAAAAGAGTAGTACGGGGTGCTAAGGTATTTAATATTTTTTTCGTGACATTTTTTTACGAATTCGAATCCTTTTTAAAATACTGTCTAAAGTTTTTGGATATATGAAAGTAAAACTGACAAAGATATTGATTTTTTAAAATTCAAAAATGAGCCATTTCTGTTTCAAATCAAAAGACTTGCCCCTTTAAGCGACGAACCCGGATTGACCATACTGAGATCACCCTTTGCAACTTCAAATTCATTTCAATTTTCAGCAAATCTGTTCCAAATTACACCCAAACATTTCGGAAAACTTGTAGCTTAATGTAATTTTTACTTGAAAAAAATAATTATAACGATTTTTTCACAATAAAAACTTAAAAAAATATGGCTTTTTTGGCCCGAATTAACCTTAGCCCGCCCCTAAAGGAAGCAAGTTAGCTACTCCACTAGCGACCAGAACCGGCTTACACTAGTGTAAAGGAACGCAAGGAACCTACCCGGGGGTACCCTGCAGCGCGGCGTATTTATTGGGACTGGGTTCCTCTGCTGCAAATTCCAATTATCCCATCGCCCTCGGCCCTCGTTAATCGTGATAAATTGGCTGGGCAACAACGAAACAACGACCGCTTCCCAACAGGAGTTCTTAAATAGGGGCGTAGCGCGGTGATACCAAAGCACTAACCCATTAACAGCAGCCCCAGTGTGTGTCTGAGGTGTGTTTTTGGAACAGAGAACAGAAATATCTCTGTCAATCATGTGCTGTCACCTTAATCGGGATCTGCTTGCTTAATGCACGCCACGGGTGTGTTCACAGGAAAGGGGAAAGCGACATGGCCAGTTTGCCAATCAATCCGAAGAGTGTTGCAGCACATTCCATGGCCCATGGAATGCTCCAACCACACTCACACATTCACGTTGGTTCCATTCATTACTAGTACAGGGAGATGCATTATCGGTCGGTGTTAATTACAGAGCCTAGGGGGGCGGCGGTACTCGAACCCCAGGACACGTGCCAATGGAGTGGATTTCTTTTGCCGATGCGGAACGTTGTCCTGGTTTTGGTCATCGAGAAATCCAACATGGCAACAACCGGGAATGGTGACCTGTGTCCAGTGATTAGTGATCCGTCACACCATGGTCCGGTCAAACAACAATTAGCCACCCGGGAGATGCATATTTTTAGGTTCGGAACACCACCACCACCATGTCTCTGCGCATCTTCTCTTTGTGCTGTCCATCAAGTGCTGGGCGCGTGTGGAGGTAGTTATTGGGAGTGTGCGGGGGAGAGATCCAACTAAATCATATCGACACATCGATACCGAAACACCCCACAGGTGGCCCACGCACCCGCCCGGTGGAAATGGATACACAAATTCTCCTCTCCCTCCCTCCCCTTTTTGGTTCCACTTTCCCGACCTAATTAGACACCATTTTCTATTTTCCCCCCGGAAACACTCTCCAAAAAAGATTCTGGGATCGTAGATTTTCCCCTAAATGAAATCAGAACAGGGGGGAACAAAATAAACTGCTATTGTGGAAGGTGCAGGAAGAAGATGACAACAATAGCGGATCCTGGATGTGATGGTGGTGCTGGTGATGATGGGAAGATGAGAAGGGATATTGATTTGTTTCGAGTTTCGTGATGATGGGAAGATGAGAAGGGATATTGATTTGTTTCGAGAGCGTTTTATGTTTGCCAAAAACAAACACACACGCGCGAACGCACGCACATCGTTACGATGTCGTTCTGCTGATAATCTATCGCATGGGCCGCCCGGTTGGCAACGGACCAAACGCACCAACAACAATCCTACTCCATAATTGGATGCTGCTGGTCTCCTTCTTCATGTAGCCACCCAGATTATTGAATTATGATCCAGGTCCGAGAGATCCATCGACCATCGGTCGCTATACCGAAGTGCAGCTTTAAGCCACCTTGAAGCACAGAACTTCCAGGAAAGAAAGTGAGCAACAAGATAGCAACCATCGCGTGGCGGCGGGGTGTGAAAAACAACCAACACTCTCTCTTTGTTGTTGTTGTTGTTCTGGCGCGGGGGGGGGGGGGGGATTATGTTTCCATGGGGAAAACAATGATCTTCATTAGGCGTTCACACCGGCTGACTAATGAGTAACGAGTTCGACGAGTGATGATAAACAACTACGCCATAATGGATGATGATTTTGGAATATAAACACCACAGCTCCACCAGACTCCTAGAGTTCGGCTTGTGACTTCGCTCGCTCGGACGCGCTAACGATGGAGACGCCTGGCACGATGGAGACGCCTGGCACGATGGAGGCGCCACACTCGCTCACGCGACCTTTTGGTGGCGCGTGTCTTTTGTGCTCCTAGCTAAAAGGGACCAAAGTGAACCCAATTTAAGCGGGTGACCAATAGCAACCGTGGAAGAAAGACCTCTACAAGCACGTGTGGACGCGGGTGTGGCTGGCGGAAAAGTCGATTGTCAATAAATTTGCAACAGATCCCACAGAGTTCAACCAAACACAGATGCTCCGGACTGCGGAATTCTTCTTCTGGAATACGAGTTAACTACCAACAGAGAGAGAGAGAGAGAGAGAGAGAGAGAGAGAGAGAGAGAGAGAGAGAGAGAGAGAGAGAGAGAGAGAGAGAGAGAGAGAGAGAGAGCGAACGAGAGCGAGAAGTTCTTCCAAAGAGTCTTTTATATCGACTGTGTGGCTGCCCGCGGTCCATCCATTTCATCCGCATTTATTGCAACCGATTGACCGACCGACCAGTTAACGCCCTTTATTGCCTTTCCCTTCCCTTTCCCCCCTCAATACCGGCTGCCACATTGCAACGCGTGGATCCACCAAGCCACTCGAGAACAGGACAAGCTCCGCCGAACGCGAAAGGAAAGATACGATTATTTTATTGCCGAGGCCATGGCGCTGCTAATATGGTGCTGCAAACACATCGTAGCCGTCCCCGAGTGTGGAAGAATGGCAACGTAGTGGCGATTGTTGTTGTTGCTGGTACCCCATGGGTTCACCAATTAATTCGTGATTGTCGGATGGTCTGGCAGCTCAAAGCTATTGCCAAAAAGGGAGGACGATGGAAAGAACTGAAGAAGGACATCATATTGCATCTGGCCATTCCTGGAGGCCCCTTCCCGGGGCCAAAGAGCGGGCGGAAAATGATTTTCCTCGACCACAAAAACTGCATTTCGCCCGAGAATTGTCCATCCCCATATGAGCAAACACAACACACAACACAGGCAAGCAAGCAAGCCAACAAACAAACACCGAAAAAATGTCACCTCCGCGCGCCGCCCTGCCCTCTGTTTTTGTGGCCATTCGCGTGTTATTGCCCATTACACCGGCATGGCCATCAAGGGAGGGGGATGGGCTCGACATAATTAGTTGGCTCAAGTCAAGGGGGACTGGCGCATGAATTCTCTGGATCTGGAGCGCACCACATATCACCTCCCTCACTACGCCTCGTCCTGCTCATCATCCTTCTCCTCCTCCTCCTCCTCCTCCACCATTGATCGAGTGCAGCAGTGCACCTATTGTTCTGTTCTGGGATTAATGTTCAAACAACATGCCCACCCAACCGACTCACTCATACACAGAGCAGCGGCAAGGCAGAGGCAGCGTACATTGACACCGCATGCAGCAGCCAGCAGTCCTTCTTCTCGCCCACACCTCTCCTCCCCTGAAATGCGTTTTGCCGCAAGATGGCAGCACATAAAATGCACGAAAAGACACGACCGTCACCAAATAACAGGGTCGCTGCTGCTGCTGCTGCTGCTGCTGCTGCTGCTGCTGCTACACCATAACGGGGGCCTCTGCCGGTCGTCGGAACCATTTATCGTTTCGCAGTGAATTCTGTCAGCGACAGCGAATTCGGATTGTGTGTGCCGAGAACGAACGGAAATCGGAGAACGGTCTCTGGTGTGAAGGATGCGTTCTCGGGAGATGCAGCAGCAGCAGCGTGTGCCTTTTGCGTGAGGAGTCTAAATGATGATTTCAAAAGCATTTAGAGGAGAGAGGAAATGTGCAGTGGGTGTGTTTTGAAGAAAAAACCGCATCATGCACACATCACAATAGAGGATGGAAGCAGTGAAGTAAAGCACGCAAAAAAAAATGGCAACAAGAGACACTGTAGCCAGTGTCAAAGTGTTGTTTGTTGGTTATTCTGCGGAGTCACTGAGGGGAAGAATATTTAGCAAAATTCTTGTGCACAGTAGAACGTCAGCAAATTCGCTCACAACCGATTAATAGAAAGTTCTTCGACTTTTCATCAGGAATTGCTTTACTTCTGTCCAGCTATGCGACCATTCTAGGCCATTTCGTCAACATAGACGATGAAGGAACAACTCATGTTCGTGCAAAAGAGAGAGGCACACACTAAACTTAATTTAATTTCCCTCTTTTGGACTTATCTATCTCTCTCTCTATCTCTTGCTCGCGCATCGACGCCACAAATTGAGCGCAAACGAGCGAGAGATAACGGTGCAAAAGGAATCCCCGGGCGTGCGGCCGCGAGTTTAAAGTAGAAATCGATTTTTTAAAGTCCGACGAATGAACTAGCGTAATACGGTGATCCGACTCAACGGTCGTCAACGGCGGAGGGCACCGGAACCACCGGGAGTGGAAATAAATTCCGCGTAAATTCCGCTGAGAGATATCGCCCCGCCAGGAACCAACCACCAGCAGGCAGGATGTTTGTTTTTGTGCGAAGCCTATCCGGTTCGCTCCGGTATCTTTCTCAGCGTCCGCTGGAAACATTAGGACGTTCTTTGCACCACGTGAGGCCACGATGGACCGGTGATGGATAAGGACAACGCTGGCGTTGTTGGCTCTCTCTCGCTCTCTCTCTGTTTCTAATCCGCAAATACTTTGCACGACCGTTTGGTCATCCTTTTACACACAGATACACAGGCACAGCGGGGAATTTCGTATCCTACACTCCGGTTAACTGTTATCTTTGGTTGGAAGAGAGTCGCGCCTGGATTCGGATTCGGCGTCTACTGTGGCCATCGGCATTCCATACGGACCCTAAAGGTTGGTCTAGAGGCTTTTTGGCCAACTGGCATTTGAATGTCAAAGTCGTTTGACAGCTACGTCAACAACGTCGAACGGCAACTAGCTATCATGCTACGGACATTTGCAAAAGGAACACCGACAGGGAAACAGAACTTACCGATCGGCGCCGTTTTCTGGCGACACTAGTTGATCCATGGTGAGAAGGTGCGCGCCGCAACCGCCGTTTCTTCGCCCTTCCGCCATTGGAAGGATTATCGTTGAAAATAATAACAATAATGACGCACACACATATACACACAGGTGGACAAATTAAAAAAGGGAAGTAATGGAGGGGGGGGGGGGGTAGGTTTTTGGAAACTGTGGGAGGGAACGGAGAACCGTTCGTTCGTGGTCGGAACGACCGTAACGCTCGCGCTCCGAACTCGCACCCGTTGATGGGCCGCACCACCACCACCACCACCACCACCACCACCACCAAAAGAGACCAAGAGAAGGCACAAACCGGGAACGTGTTGCCGTCGTCCCTCCTGTCGCGTGGGCCGTAGGTCGTTGACCGGTGGGGTTGGAAGGATTGGTGGCCTCCACAAACCCAGGCAACCGGACTGGGACCGGCGGCGCGCGACGCAGGGACAGTGAAGTGAAGTAGAACAGTGAAGTAACAAGGAAGTTCCAACCAGACCGGATAACGACCGGATAACGCTAAACGCGGCTCTCTTGAAGGCTCCGCCGCGCAAAAAGGCACAAGTTCAGTTGACTTTTCGGGACAATATTTCCGCAAAACAGAGGATGGAACAGCAGGGAGTAGCCCGTGGTGTGTCGGGGTAGTAAACAGGAAAGGCACTCTTCGGGGAGAGAGGAACGCACGTCCTCAAGGGCTGATGTTAAGGCCCGGCACTCGGTTCGGTCCGGGATCGCTCGATGAATGCTGGCGCTGCTGCTGAGGGCTCCAAGAGCGTCTCACGCGTCCCAATTGCACACGCTAAAGACCAATGGGATTAGGGAGAACGTTGTCAATGAAATGTGAAATGGTGGAGAGAGAGAGAGAGAGAGAGAACGCGAGAGAAATACTAAACAAAAAAGGGTTCATGGGGGCGAGGGCTCGGTTTAGAATGAGGGGGAGAGATGGTGGAAAGCAGCTGTTCGCCGTTACGTTAGTATGACGGGGGGCTGTCTTTCCACAACAGAAATACGGGAAAGAAGTAGTAGCCATTGCTTGCAAACAAATTGCACGCTGCGGATCTCTAGTGGACATTGCATGTGTTTGAGTGTTTCGCGTGGAGTCGACGTTCTTCCAATTGATTTCAGTGATCAATGTACAAGAGGATAGTGAGTTTCATTAAATAGAAATTGAGCCTAAGCTTCTACTTATTTTGGCACTTTTTGTGATATTTTTAATTATTTTCTTTCCAGAATACTGTTCGATTAATTGAAGAATATTGGCGTGAATTTTCGAGATAAGTTGAAGCAGCGCGAACTAAGTCCCAAAATTAACGTTTCCAACGTCAGTAACCATTGGAGTATTCAGAAGGATAATTGGCTCATGAGACTCGCCCGGCTACGGTGGGCTGAGCATGTCATGACAATGGCAAACGATGGCCCAGCCCAAAGAGGGCATGGTCCCAAAGAGGGCATGGTAGGCCCAAGTCGAGATGGAGCGACGATATCAACATTGATGCCAGAATAACTGGACTAACGTAAGTAGTGGTTTATTTAGCTGTTTCTTAAAAAACAAAAAGGCGCAAAAATGTGCCCCAATTTTAACCTTAAATTGACGTAAGACCTCCTCTAAGAAGAAACCAGCAATGCAATATCACTAGATCGTATTCGTGGCTTACTTGCTCACAAAAAAGTAACAGTTCCACAAAACACCGAACCAGTAAATTCAGAATTTACTACCGACCATACATAACTTCAACGCAACGGAATGAGAGATGGCGAGGAGCACCATCTAGCTTCTCACTCTCACTCTGGTTTAACTTCTCGCGAGTATCGCGCGCTAAGTGAATCGGTTCTGCACGAACTACTACCATCCCGGTGGCATCGAAGGGATGAAGAACTTTTATTGAATTTCGTAAATTAGTTTCACGTAAAAACCCCTCGCCGGTTGAAGCCGGAACCACAATTCACCGTCGAAGCACGGTGCTACGACAAGCGTCGACGCCCTGCTGGTGGTGTCAGCTTTTAACCCCATTTTTGTCTTATCCTGCTGCTGCTGTGTCTCTGGCTCCCGCACACATACACCCACAGACACAACCTTACCTTTCTTGGGCAAAAACGCGAAACCCCCCCCCCCCCCCCCCCCCCAAAAAAAGGTAACATCCCGAGCTCCACGTGCTCTTCCAGCTTTTTGGTGTGGTGCAAATATGGCCACCGCTTGGTTTTAGCACCGTGGCGGCGATGACTCCAACAACGAGAGATAGATAGGATTGGGGGTAAGAGTTTGGGGGGACGGTTTTTGCCCTCGATTCACCATCCCCCGAATGTTTCCCTGAAAAGGTCCCAGAAAAAGCCCATCCACCAGCACACGCCGAGATCCGTGGCCTGTACGCGCGAGCCCGGAACGAGAAACAGAACAGCTCAACGGCGGGAACGGCGGGAGAGTTGGCGATGTAAATGAGAGTGGTCGGCCGCGTGCCGCGGGCATCCGGAAAAGCGAAAAGGATATCGAAAAAGTTAGCGTCCCGACCGCAAACAATTTCCATTCGACTGCACCGTGCTTTCGCACCGTTAGGCACCACTGTTCGCCGAAAACTTCGCGAAAAGAGCGACGAGATGCAATTATAAACGGTGGCGGGCGCTCAGATCGCTTTACGGATGTCCGCACGGTGCATAATGTGTGGACCGAAGACATTCACATTCGGGGAGGCGCAACGCGTCCTCGGGATAATTTAATCAAAAATAACACAAAATGATTCCGGGAAAGAGAACCGCGGGAAAGTGGACTGTCGGTAAAAGGGTAAAACTCCCGTTAAGCCCTGCAATCGGCCAGGAACAATCGACTTCCGCTGAATGAGCGTTGAATTACTCTTCTCTCTCTGGTCACAAAAAGCTTCCTTTTGTTTCCCGAAAATTTTTCCCCGTCTGACGTCGACCACCAGAGGTCAGTCCGTACTAAAGTAAAAAAAAACGGCGAGATTCCTTTGGATCCTCGGAGTACCGGAACGAGAAAATAAGGATCCCCCCAAAAAGCCACATGCACACTCAACCGAGCATTGTAATGTTCCACATTGGAAGGCACGATGATGGACAGCGGATGGGATCCGGAAGAACCAACACATAACCGCCACCACCGTCATCTATCTCGCTACCTCACTAGCCACTAGACGGAAACGGTAGGGCATGGAAAAGGGTAAGCAAAACCGCGAACGAGTCATCCTGGGTGCCCTGAGTGACAGCAGGCCGGGATGGGAATGGATGACTGATTGATGGATAGCCACCATCATCATCGCGCCCCCCAGTGGTTAATGTCGTCGACGGTTAACTTACCGCATAAATGTTTGTTAATTACGCTGGGCTTGGTCGACAGAGGCTGCTGGTGGAGGCAGAGGAAGGACCGCGAAGCACAAATTATCAAATTACCGACTCCCAGCCCACGGGAAAAGGATCCTAGTATTCTAGTGGATGTTTGATGCTAGTTCCACATTGGGTTATGCTCCCAAAAAGGCGTAGTAGATGGTTCAAAAATGCTTATTCGACAGTCTACGTCGACCAATTTATTTGAAATTCAAAGCGAAGTCCGATTTCAAGTCGAAAGTAAGAACTGCACTCGCTTAGATGCGTTCTCTGTTCTTCGGTCCCTTGATAAGTAACTGGCGAGCAAGGTGGTTCCAACAGAAAAAATAGAACGTAGAAAAGATATAACCTCTGCTGTTCAACAAAAACACATACGGAAGAGAGCTAAGGATTTTCTCCCTTTTTCCCTTGTTCAAAGAAAACTTTACCACACTCACGCTTAACACTCAAAAGGATCCGCGATCGGCGCGTTTGTTCATTGTAGCGCATGCTACACTGGATGGTTGTGAAGCTGACGACGAGGACGAAGCCAAAAAAGGGAAAAAAAAACTATTCTCAAAGGTACTGAAGAGAAGTTGGAAGTTTCGCAGGAAAAAAAAAGATGGAATACATGGAGTGAAGAAAACCGAGCCCACCGAGTCCCACAAGACAGTGTTCAAAAAGGTGAAAGAAAAAGCGCGGGGCTGAAGCTGAAGGAGAGGACAGGGCACTCACATATCGGAATTCGGCAAACGTACGGCTCGGCGCTCCTGCTCGAACGATTTCTTGACTTTTTGGACGGACCACAACTGCCGGCTGTTCTTTTGCAGCGAATTCAGGGAGGCGCGCTACTGCAGCGCACACACCATTTGTTGGACGCTTGGCGCTTAACGATTTAACAAAACCTGCTGCTGGCTGCTCTGGAGCAGCAAAGTTCTACAAAGTTCTTCTACAGTCGATGTCGATGCCTCCCGGAGACTCGAGAGAAGTAGAAGGAACAAGCTTTAACTGCAATTTAAACTCCAACACTCCAAGGCACTAGGGGAGCAGTAGGGAATCCCGGAATGTAGTAGCAATCTTCAATTCGAACCCTGCGCTCGAAATCAAATGCTGGAGTGTTCCGTGTTCCGTGCAATTCTCGTTCCCCTTCTTCTGTTCTTATTGTCGCGCGATCGTGTGCATTAAGGCCACGTTTGTGAGAGGGGGGAGAATTGTGGGAGAGGAAGATTTTCAGATGGATGAAACTTAACTGTCGAGCAACGGACGACACGACGATAACGATTTAACAAGGCAATGTTGGAGGACGAAGCCAAGAAGGAAGAAGTTCGTGGGCATACATCCCCCGGCTAGCTGGTCTCTACACTTTCTCACCGTTTTAAAGGCACTTGTGGACTTGTGGACACATTTCCTCGGATTGTTCCTAATCACGGCACGGCACGGCACGGCACACACTACGCGCACACACATTGGCAACCACCTTAGCGTTCACTGGCAACACAACGTGAACGGCGGTAACACCAGCATCACCGGACAGGAGAAGGACATCCCTCTGGATCCTGGCGAGGTGGAAGATGCCGAGTGGACGTGCCTCGGACTCGACCTGACTCGAGCACTGTCCAAGCACGACTACGAGCTAGTGGCACCGTCGACCGATCGGTTGGCTCTCGCGGCACGTGTGGTCGCCGTCCTCACCGCACGAGCACGATAGTAAACTGTCGTCGTAGTGAACGTGGACCGCCTGCAAGGACCGACCAAGGTCCTGCCCTTGTACCTTGGCGCTCTCCTGCGTCCTACCGAGGCGACGGTTAGGCCTAGAATGATGTTCCGGCAGCGCTCGCGGATGCTGACGAAAGGTCCTGTGTGTTCCGCGCCCGCACCGCCAGCCACAGTCGCCTATTGCGTGAGCCACGTGCCGCTTCCTCCCTATGCCACCCACCCCTCCGTGTTTGTCACTATTTACTCGCCCAAAAGGAGGGGTGAACCTATGCTTTCCAAAGAGCGCCAGAGAGAGAGAGAGAAAGAGTCGCGCGCACGCACGACCAGGATAGGAAATAATGTGAGATGCATGGTGGCAGCGCGCGTGATACGAAGGATCGGATCGGATCGGATCGAAACGCCGGATCCAGCATCCAACTATCGAGCACCATCACCGAACCACCACCGAACGTGTGTGCAACTTGGTGCAACATCCGACCAAACGCAAGCGCAAACACCACCACCCTTACGGACACCATCCATCCAGTGTATGTGTGCTGGCTGGCTGGCTGGCTGGCTGGTTGGCACGGCCACACAGGCGCACTGCACAGAGAGACAACGACGACACCGTAGGGTGGTGAATCCGCGGACGGCCGGATGCTGAGATCCGGCTCGGCGCGGCGGTCCACAACCCAAAACAGCGTAGCGAGCGCAAGTGTGCGTGAGAGAGGCAGACAGTGTCAAGCTGGGAAAACTGTTTTTCACCCATACGCTCACAAACATTGTCAAAGGAACGGTTTTCGCTGTTCAACCGCAACCCCATTTTTCCCCGTTTTGCTGGCCATCCTCCTGCCTTGCCGCGTGGGCAACACGCACACACACTCGTGCGCGCCACGCTTCGCAAGGCACGGCAGGGAAACTTGGGAAATGGTTGGTGGTACACCGTGAATGGTGCACGTGGCTATGTATTACCTTTCCTGTTACATAAGGACTGTGGTCCCCACACCGACGCCAATGATACACCCCACGGGGGAACAGCTTCTTGACGTTCGCTCGCGTTCTTCGGTACCTACTACTCGAAGGTGCCAGATAAGAACTCGTGGTGTATCGTGTGGCACCGCGAGGAAGAGGATTAGACCGAGCCGTTCTTCCTCACTTCGTTCACGTAATGGTGAGGGAGGCCAGGCGTCACGAGCTTTCGTCGTCGTTTGTCGATCCCTTTGAGGTGGTGCAATCAGGTGGAAAGCTGATGGAAGCTTCCACCGCAACAACATCTTCGAGCCACGGACCATACCGCCATCCCGAGAGTTAAAAGCTAGGCGGCGATGCGTGCTGCGTCCCTACTTGGATTCTTCTTCGACGAAAGGACGCGTCAAGCCGAGATCTCGAGCGGCGCCGTAACACCGTGGACGCCACGCGTCTAAACAGCGGCGGCACGAAGATCTGCACCGACCGACGGGACGAGTACTGAGTACCGAGACGTTGTCGCCGGGTGAGGGATAACTCTTTGCGCCAGGACATGGCGCGTCCGACTGGCGCCGACCTGATACTAGGATCCTGCTGGCTGTTCCAGGGATGCCCCAGCTTCAAGGCAGGAAACTTGCCTTCTTCTTCTTGTCGAATGGCGTTCGGTGTCTCCTTTTGGAGCCATTTCTCTCCCAAGAGGAAGCTTATGATTAGTGACACAGCCTCTGTGGCCCTTGCAAGACGTCCCATTAAGTCGAAACAATTCACACAATCCCACTCCAAGGCTAATGGTGATAGGAGAAGAATGCTTTATCACAAAATAACTTTCTTAGCTATCGAAGGATACAAAGTCGTAGTCCACTTACCACGTTAGCTGGTCCACCGGGTTTTATGTCCGTCTGTAGTCCTCGTCGTCCACAGCCTGAGACGATCCTGTGAAGCGTTGGTGCTGTCGCTAGGAGTGTTTCGTTTCGAATTTAAACTACTATTAAAACACTAAACCACTAAAACATAAAACACATCTAAAAGACACTTTTTTCGATCACTTTGTGCACACACTGTCACAACACACGTAATTATTGCTTCGAATTCCGTTTCGTACGAAGTGGTTCGGAAGGATGGTAGGATCCGGAAGTGGTGAATAATCTGCGCCGTTGCCTCAATGAAGAGCTGTGCTGTTGTTTGGTGTGTTTGTCTGGTGATTGGCGCGTGTCGATGACTTAGATTTCTTCCCCACGCACAGTTGTTACTACTGGATTTTGATGGTGCCGTTGTTGAAGTTTTCGTTTAGTTGCTGAAGGAGAAAGTTCTGCAAATGAGAAAAAAAAACAAAGTGTTATCAGAATGACGGGTTCAAATGATCGTAAGGTGGAAACGATGTATTCAAATCCATTCGAATTAGCTACGGATTGGAGCAATTGCCTATCCAATCTCATATCATATCCATCAGATCACATGCCGTTAGCTATTAACGAAGCGAAAACACCTATTGGTTCTTTGCCATTGACCGAAAACGATACCCCTTGATCAGTGCAGAACCTTTGGAACGAACATCTTCATAACCGAAAGCTCCATTGAAAGCCACCAGGCGCGCCGCCAGTTTGAACGCCCATGAGAGCATAGAGCTCCACGGGACGTGGTGGTAAGGACAAGGTGCAAGGACATCGACACTCGACTTCACTCTCTCGCTCTCTCGCTTGCTCGCTATCTCTCTTTCCCTCTTTTATCTCTCCATTTTCCTCGTGAAAAACACGACAAACACGACGGGAAAACGAGGATTATCGTTGACAACTCGGCGAGCGAGAGCGAAGAGAAACAGCGAGGCGGCGAAGGAAAACGAAACCAAAAAAAAAACAAGAAAAACAGTCGAGATGGCGTCCGTCTGGCGGGCGCCAGGATATCCCTCTCTTCCCTTTCTTTCCTCCCCAACCAGCTGCCCGGTCGCTACCAAAGGCGCAGCCACCATCATTGCGTGTGTATGGGGAGAGCAGCATGATCGCAGCACACCACCATGATACGAGATGGCGTAGCTCCTCTCGGCTAGCGGAGGATTAGTAGCCCCCCGGAGAGGGAAGGGGTACTGAACCATGCATTTGGTGAATCTCTCCAACTCCACACCGACGCGGTTATCCGCTTCCCTCCTACGTTTCCTCCGTTTTGTCGAGCTTTCTCCGGTCGAGCTCAACTGAACACTGAACAACGAAGGCGAGAGAGTAGAGCTTGTAGCTTCCTCGGCAGAAACACTTCCTTCCTTCCTTCCGTTCCGTTGGTGCGCGCGCGATGTTGTTGAAGTCCTAAATGTCAATGGACCGATTATTATGCCACATTTGCTCATCGGTCTCAAAGCCGGTGTGAAGCGCCTTGATCTTTCTGGTCAATCGCTTCGGCTCATATATGCTCGTCCTCTAATGTTTCTCGGTCACCTGCGTGCTGCATTGCAAAACGGTTTGACACCCATGCCATTGCAGCAGCCTTTTTCTGTTGTCTGGACAGAAACAGCATCAAACGCTACAGCAACATGCTTTGTTACTTTACACACTACATACACGCGGTGCTGTGCCAACCTACGGATGATTTATTGCTCCCCCGAAACCTCTGTACTGCCTAGTGGTTGAAGATTTACGATGGCAAAGAACTAGCGCCTCCCGCCGGGTAAGGTTGTGTTTCTAGCGTTGTCCACTTATAAGTGGAAGGCAATGCGACTTGTAATATTTCGATAAAGTCGCACCTCCATAAAAAAAACAATTGAATTTGCTGCTGCTGCTGCTGCTGGTCGCAAAAGCGAGCGCTACCAGGCGCCTCCAGCCCCGTGATCACCGTGAAAGCAACGATTTGTTCCTTTGATTTTTAGAGCCACAGATTGTCTAAGATTGGAATGCGTACAGGGCGCGACCGATTCGATGAACCTAATACCAGCTCTATTGCCCTTAGACAGAGTGGTAACAGAGCAATGCCACAGTAATAAATCAATCCATCGTTTATTTATAAATAAACACAGAACGCGCACGCTTCGAGCAACAAACTGACTGGCATCATAAATAGCAAACCGCTAAAGAGGCCAGCAGCAGAGTAACGAAACACGAGACGCGAAACGCGCGATCTAGCAAAGATGGGTGAGTGCATTTTCTCGCCACTCTGCCTCCGGCATGCAGTTGGAGGAGTGCATTTTATGACCGCAGAAAATCAATCTGCAACTGCATGCGCATCCCTCTGTCTGTCTGTGTCTGTCTGTCTGTGTGCTGGGCAATAAAATAGAAAACAATTCGCGCCACTAACGAGAGCCAACGCTTCCTCTTCCTTTCCGTTCATTCGATCCTTTCCGAGCAGTCTCGCGGAAACCATCGCAAACGAGTTCAGCGAGATCGAAGTGTTTTTGTTAGCACATCAGCATCACTCGTTCGTCGAGTGAATGGATGTTGCTACAACAAAAGGCGCATTTGGCGGATCGTTTGATGCACACGTTACTGAGCGCACACACAACACGCAACTCTTCGTTAGGAACAGGGCGTCAATTCTCGCTAATAATCATCTACGTGGCCACGTCGAAGAAGTGCGATGCAAAATCATTAAGCGATCATAAAGACGGGCGCGAGATGGGGCGGAAAAGAGGGGACACAGACAAAGACAATCACGACGACGACGTCTTCAAGTGCTGCACATTGCACAACAACAACGTGATTCGAGGGGGGGGATAGTAACAACAATAATAATGATACTGTGAACTTCCCCGGGCCGCGGCGTCTCTGTTTGTAGCGCACGATGAGTAATCGCGTTGTCACCGTGCCGCAGACACTCGCCGTCGTAGCGTAATTTTAAGATGATCTCGTCGCTATGCCGTTGCGGTCATTCGGTAGTACGTCAGCTGAGGATCTCCTTTCGCGTGTGTCCGGCAGCGGCACACGCCAAATAGAAATTGTCTGTTTTTGGCACAAGCCGTACGCCCTTGAGAGGCGTGATTCATCGCTCTCTCTCTCTCTCGGTGTCCCTATCGGTTTGCGTTCGCGCGATGATCGTACTTCATCAGACGGGCGATAGTGACGGCGATCTGCGTCACAGCAAGGCAGTAACCAGAGACTCGGACTCGCACTCGTACTGCTCCGTGCTTTCAATCACCGGAAACACAATCATCGTTTGTGGCCGGACCTCGGTGACTTTCACGTCCTCGATGTTGCAACGAATCGCCGTCGTTCACGTTCGTCAAGGTCTTCGAGCATCGACTCCCTGTGACTCCCTGACTTATCGACGTGGAGTGCCAATTCAATTTCAATATCTTGACGCCTCTCGCCTGAAGGTGTGCCGTGAAACCCCTTTCCGTTCCAGCCAGTAACCTCAATCCGACGTTCGATTCCGAGGTCGAGATCGGTCGGTGTTTCATCTGCATCCGCCACCAACGCCACCGTTACCGATCGATGGATCGTAAATTATGGTCGCCAGTCAGACAGATCCAGGGTTTTGTCACACACTGCACACCCACGGAACTTTTCACTCCCGGCGAATAGATATTCAAAGCAGGCTGGGTGGTTCCGCGCCATATGGCCGATCGTCGTGTGGCCGATTTCGCTTTAAATCACATTTCGGTTTGTTATGGTTTCGAGCGATCGGTGCGGTGTGGATCGTACGGGAAAGGAGAGTTTGCTTAAGCCAACGAATCTGATCCGCGGGGGCACATCTCCGGATCCGGATCTCGTCGTATCACACTCAACAGGAAGACAACAAAAAAACGGTTCGATACTGGATGTGCGTTCAAAGTGGGAATGCCTCGCTGTAATTGCCATGATCATCTTACTCTCTTTCAACAGCACTACACCAAATGGCAAACTGGCCAAATTTGCTTCAGGAAGCAGCCCGTCCCCGTACGCACGCACGCCAATTTATATGCCAACTCCGTTCGGCAGCTGGCGAACAGAGTTTGTATGGTCAATGTGTGGAGGCAAGAGGCACACAGGCAGCGTCTGTATCGAGTGGTGGTGTTGTGTGTTCGCCTCCCTGTCGTTGCTGCCGCTGCTGAGCGGAGCTTATTTTTAGTATGCACCGTCAACAAATATTGCGCCATTTGCGTGCTGAGCCGCCGAGCCAAACCAAAGTCGGTCAAGTCGCACAAGATTCAGTCCAACTCTGTGCTTGTGTTTTGTGTTTTATCCATCACCATTCTCACATCAAGCGGTACCCTGTAATCTAGTTGGAGAGTCTTGATCTTCGGGTCGCGATCCAGGGTCGAGGACGCTTAGTGCGGAATTAACCAAGCCAAATGGTTTGTACGCACAGCGCAGCGTCTAGTGTGTCCGTGTTTTGCGCCATTTTTGTCGTGGTCAGCAGCTGCCGCTATCGGGGTTTTAATACAAAGATTGATGGAGACGTGTGGCCGGTGTATGTGTACGTAAGCACGATCGATCTCCTAAGGCACTGGCGTGCGGTGCGTGATGTCTACTCGTGGTATCTACACATCGACCCCACCCATCCGCGGACAGGGCTAACAGCCTGGCCTCTCGGTGTGCGTCCAGTCGCTTAATCGCTAGCTCGCGGTACCCAAGCAACCACCACTGCACTGCTTATCGTGCGCTGGCACTGGGTACGCTATACAAACTCAAGATAAGATCCGGTGACCCCACGGACGGAGTGTCTTTCGGAACAGATAACTCGATGCGCTACAAAAAAGCTAACGATAGCGCTGCTGCTCCAACAGCTAGGACCACACATTCGGCGAAATGGGAAGCAACTCGACACCTCACTGACGGGGGCGGCAGCAGTGGGGAGTAGGTTGGCAAGAGCTCCAACTCCATTCCAACTCCAACTTGGGCAGCGCAGAAGAAAAGTCACAGCACAAATAGCTGCTTTAGCTGCGTCACAACACACGGTAACATATCACGGTAATGCGTGACCGCGCGTTGTTCACCGACGCCCGACGCCCGAGAATGCCATCCCGCGATAACTATCGCGCCAACACCCTCTCGTGTGTAAACAAATGCGTCCGCCATCGTGGGAGAAAAAGTGCCGAGTGTTGTGTTTTTGTTAGGAATTTGACACTGCACCGGTGTTTTGCCTTCTGCAAGAACTGGCTCAGCAAAAGTGCAATCCGAAGTGAGGCTATACGTCGTCAACGCCGCCAGGTTTCCTGTCATTTCATTCCGATTCAAAGGGCGCAACATGAATGTGTGCATTGGGATTTGTGGGTCGCATCCGCTGAAGTGTTGCTGCAGCAACAGTTGCAATCATCATCATCCCAAAGGGGAAGTCCACGAGCCAAAAACATTCCACCAAGAAGAACACCCCCAATGGAGACGCTACTTCCTTTCGCTGTAGACGAGTGTGCATTTGTGTGCCCGGAGGGCTTGGACTTCGGAATGGACACGCTATGCGCGATCGTAAATTAAGTATTCACCAGCGGGAGTCAGAACGTAGTAGTAGCAGGGGAAGGGCGCCTTCGACCACCAATTGGCCCTATCGACTGCCGCTCGTTCAATCAGTCGATCACTAACCGGCACCTAGCACTAGCTGACTGGCTTCTAACTTCCAATTTCGAACCATACGGACACCGCGCGCCATATTTAGCATCGCCACGATCGACTCTACGTAAATGGCGGACAGTAATAACCTGCCAGACACTGCTAGAACACACACTAGCGCGCGTACACACTACACTCCTAGGTCGGTGTGGCGCCAGAAGAATCATAAAATATTCACTTGACATTTCTGATTCCTCAAGTTATGGTCTCCAACTACCATCACTACCACAGGCACCACCACCTGGTTCTATTGACCTCCATGGCGATCGACCAGTGAGTACTCCCGTGGTGAGCTTACCATTAACACCTCGTTTAGAACGACACTCCAAACTTACCGAACGCATAATTTCGTTAATGCTGCTTGTTTAACCCATAGCGATACTGGCAAACAATGTGCGTACGGCATAATGAATCCCTAAATGGACACCATACTGGCGTCACCGTCAGCATCTGACTTCTGCAGCCACCGCACCGCAAGGTCCACCGCTTTACTACACCTTCCGCATTTGGGGGGTAGCGGAAGAGCGAACAGGCATACAGGCCCCGACAAAGGGGTGCTGTCTCTCTAATGCTACACGCAGACAAGCACGCACGGAACACTCTCCACAGCTACGCAGAATTTACGTAGCCATTCGATGCAAATGATCGTCCGCATACGTCCGTTCCGTTCCGTACGTTCTCAATGCCGAATTCCTTCGATGCGCCCCGATCAATTCGCTGTGGCCGGTTCTCTCCACCCCGTCAAGTCAAGAGATCCTCCTTGCACGCCTCAGCCGGTCGCGGTGGAGCAGCAGCAGCAGCAGCAGCAGCAGCAGCAAGCGTTCAGCGACCGCGACGAGATAAATTTAGGTTATGTTTATTATTCCAACAGATCTTCTCCATCATGAGAGGAGGAGTGAGGAGTGGGGTGCTCCACCACGGACCACCACCCCCCAATAACCTGATTCTGGAAGCTGTGCTGTGTTGGTAGTGGCTGTCGATGTCTTTGGCGTTGTTCTTGGCTTCGCGAGCTGGCATTGTATCATTTAACCAGCGGCGAGGAAACCATAAATGGCGCCCACCAGCGCGTGTTTGTGCACGATCCTCACCCTATCTTGCACATGTTCTCCGAGGGTCTGCTGGTAGCCAGCCAACCCGGGGAGGGGGGGGGCGTGCCAATATTTCAAACATCACGTACACCATGACCACGGCACCACCATCATCATCACCGCGGCTGAGCGCGAAATCAATATTTGGGCAGCGCGTGTGTCGCGGGATGGAAGTCTTAGCTTTTTGGCGGAGTGTTGTGAGTGAGTGCAGCAGCCTGTAACTTCCTGTAAAACCGGTCTCCGATCACGCCAAGGACGGACAAAGACGCCCGCAGATCATGACGTCATGGAGGCTCGCGAGAGACACGCTGGCCACGACGCAAAATTAACCTTTTCAATTAGCAGTAGCAGCAGCAGCAGCAGCGGACATCACATATCCAACCCACGACTCCTCTACTGGTGTATCGTTGAGGTAATGCGCGCCCCAACAGCGAGGTCGAACGCAGCGCCAGAGTAGCATCATCATCATCGTCATCTGCAGCTCGCGCACAAGACAACAATGAACGCTAATTGACGTTCTACCAGGCGAATGCGTTACGATGGGATGGGATGTGTGGTCCATTGGAAGCAACAGTCGCATTGGAGAGTCCCAAAAAAGGCTGCCACATTGACAGAACTACGTTTGATCTTTGTCGTCGCCCCCATTGTAGGCATTGATCACTTCACACATCGATGATCATCGTGAGTTGCTCTCGCGTTGCCGTTACACATGTTCATTTTGCTGTCGCTCTAACGACGGTACATTACAGAAAGAAAGGGTGTTGTGTAAGGGGCTCAAAGTCTTTAATTCGTCTGCGTGCCCGTGGATAAGATGTTGACCGATAAGCACTGAATCCACCTTTATGCTCAAGATAAGCATGAAATTCCCAAGAAACAGATAATGGAAGTTACGGCACCCGGCATTAATGTCTGGATAGCTGCTGCTTCTTCTCTGAGTTTTGTCCGCATCATTTCTCACTTCCTCCACAAAACACCCCGGTCTAGACACCGCACCCGCTTCGGACAGCAGTAGAGCTGTCGTCGTCTGTCGTCGTCTAGTCCACAGTCTAGAATCCACCAGGAACACAGAGAAGTGAAGGACCGGGAACCTCTACACACTAGCAGACTGCTCGTTCGTTCGCTCTCTTCAGACGATTAAAAATCTAAATTTAAAAGCATTGCCACTTTGTGTCACGATGTGTTGCCAAACAACACAGATCCTCCCCCCACCCCCCCCCACCCTTCTCCCACACACATATCCAAGACATACGACAAACATATGCTACCGAAATGTTGAAAACATTAAAACAGATTTTCCGTCCCCCCTTTCCTCAGCGGCATCAGCTGATGAGAGCAACAAACGCGGGGGGGGGGGGGGGGGGAGGGGGCAGAGTGAGAGGGCGTTTGCGGAGATCCGGCTGACTGATCGACGAAACTGACAAGCTGGCATCATCATTACCGGCTACCGCACCGCCCGTGCTCCTCACTCTTTGTCTTCCTTCCTGTCTTCGTAGGGGTTCGTGGTGGTCCATTTGTGGTCCTTCAGCAGGCGCGACCAATGAGTTGATTGCTTATCCAGCACTGCTCGATCGGGCTAGTAGATCCACGTCCGAATCACCGAGATTTTCCGGAGTTTCATTCCCCTTGTTTGTGATGCAATCCGAATCTCTCCCAGTTTTAGGATGTGGCTCCATTTTCTTCACACATTGGTATTCATTTCAAAGATCCTCGCAACACCAAGATGGAATTGGATCGGTACTACGACCGCAGTCACTCATCAGCAGTCGTCAGCCGCTTCTCTCACTTTCACTGACGACGTTTCGTGCGCCTGTCTGACATACATTTAAAGGGCTGCCGGTGGTGTCCGCAAGTCCACTCCGCGCGTGTTGCAGTTTCGTATGATGGATTCCCCCCCCCCCCCCCCCCGGGCCCTCGTCCCCAGGAATTGCATTCCATTCCGCATCTCGGTGGGATCCAGATGTTCACGCACGTTATTTTGTAAGGGATCGAAAGGTCTCCGTTGACCAACCGATCGTGAGGTGAGTCCGGCAGACCGGTGCTGATGGTGGTTGTTTCTCAAATACCGTGATCGAACCACCTATTTATAACTTTCCGTCTTTTCTCGTTGGCGCAGCACTCGCTTTTCGCGGCTTCGCGATCTCCAGCAGCTCAGTTCAGTTCAGTTGAGCAACCAACCAGTCGCCCCTCCACGCTTCCGCTTCCTTCTTACGGGAGTCGTTCGCGATCACGCGAAATATGAGAGAGTTGCAGTTGTGTTTCGTCGTGCGTATGCAAATGTGCGTTCGATCTCGCGATCGCGCCATTAAATTAAAGGGATGGCAAAAAAATAAAGCAAAAAATTTAAAAAAAAACCCGAATTTTCGAAAACGCAATGAGGACGAACGGAGTCTCCGGAGAGATCGGCACGCAAACACACAGACACCAAACCAAGTGCGGACACACGGACACTCGGACACTGTGACAATCAATTTTCAATCAGACGCAGCGAAGTCCCGGTTGCTACCGAGGACCGTAAAATGGAAGCAAACAAGCACCTGTGATTCGGTTCGAGGTTCGACTCAACCTCCTCGCCATCATCACCATCATCATCATCAGCACCACCACTGGTTTAATGCATTGCCACCACAGCGACACAGCTACATGGGCGCGAATCGCGCACCACAAACTGGTTTGCCGGATGTGCGATGGATGGGCGGTGGCGGTCCCCCACAGTGGTGAGGGGGTTGATATCAGTGACTCTCAAGACAAGCGGGCCGGGTGTGACGTGGCGTACACAAGCGATTGCCTGCTCGCGCTCCTCGTTACTCATGGCCGTGTGAATCACAGATTTTCGTGGAAATATCCCCCCCCCCCCCCCCCCGGGGGAGGAGAGGATTGACCACCGGGAATTTCTCACTTTTAACCAGCATCCAAAATTAGGGGGCATGCAATCAGCGGTGCAAAAGGATCCACTCGGTACGTGGCGTAATCGTAACTTTGTCTTCGAACCCCTTGAAAGGCCTGTGGTGGCCTCGAGAACAGCAGCAATTGTGATGAAGCAATGGGGATCGCTAGTGGTAGCGAAGCGGTGGCTGATTTGATGTGATCTATGCTTCACCAGTAGCAGCAGCAGCAGCACTGGCGCAGTAGTGGCCTTCACTGCCTTCAGTGCGCCCCCGCAGTGAGCCCGATTATTGGCCGACGATTAAACGCTCCTTTAGCAGCGCACACTCGTTAGCTACAGCGCCTTGACGAGAGAGAGAGAGAGATAGAGAAGGTTTTTGCGGAGGCGCAACCCTCCCAAATCGCCGTGATCGCGATGGTACTCCACGCGAGTGGGCCGCGTTTCGGTCGCAAAGGTGTACACCTCGCGCTTGCCCCGTGATCCGTTGCGGAGGCGCGATCGAGAGCGCACGACGAAAGGGATTTTATGTTAAAAATACACTACTAATAGGTCCACACTAGTTTATGCTGCGATGATGTTGCACTGCTGGTCTCCCACGTCAACTGATGGGCGACTCTGGTGGTGGTGAGCCAACCTCTGCGATTCGATCCTCGGACACGCACACAACACACACGCAGGCCCGGCACACAAGGCCAACTTCTGAAAAAGACACTTTTTTCGAGGTCACACCCAGCTTCTTTTCACAACAAAACGAAGAAGAAAAAAAAAACGATCCAGCCAGCACTGTTGTAGAACTTGCGCAGGAACAACACATTTTGTGGCCTCGATGGTAAGACCGAAAACCCTTTTTACTTTAGGAACGTACACGCGGATGAGGACAGTAATTCAATTAAGCGGATCATTCCGCCTAAATTAATTAGCGCGGCGTCGAAGCGAATGGAACCAGGCGGAACCAACACCGGAAGCCGGGAGCCTCGAAAGGATTGGTCGTCACAGAGCGCTGGAGCACAACCGGAGGGAGGGGACCGGGACTTCGTTTCGGGGCAAAACTGATTAACGATGTCACCGCGCTCACCCATCACACTACACTTGTCCTGCGAGACCTTAGGTTGCTTTACGCGGATCATCTTGATATTTTCGTCGTCCTCTTCGCCAAAAAAACTCTTATCCCCACTTCACAGACAGACAGAAAGGAGATGCAAGGGGGGACGCAATTTCACCTCTCCTTTACTCACTTAAAGCCCAGTGTTACGCACGATCCACTGTGAGACGATCGCTAGGCACGAAATACGGACGTTTACTAACCGGCACCGGCAACGAACTCGTACGAACTGAACTCACGTCGACGACGATCGAGTTGAGTAGCGCGCTACCGCCTGAGTGTCGACGATCGGAAGACCACGAGTGGTGTGTGCGCACGATTGTACGAACAGTTCGTGCCACGCAGATCGTGCTCGAGCCATCGGCGTCACGCAATTTTTGGTGCCCGAACTGAAAAAGGAGTGTATCTCTTGCTAGTGCAAGAGAGGTGCAAGGTTTGATCACACTCGATCATCTGAAGATCAGTATTTTTCCATCGCTTCTTTGGCTTCCAGTCCGGAAGTTCAATTCAAAAGGAATCGACATTGATACCGACGCAGACTTCATCTCTGTTAGGTCCATCCGGAGGACATAGGAAAACTTTACAGGAGGCATCATCGTTAGACGTTCTCATGACATGTCAAGCATTCCTTTTAGAACAGAAATCTAAGCCCCATAGTACAGTATACTGTTGCTGTAAAGGCTCAATATAGTTCTTACTTCTATCTACTCAAAAGATTATTTCACTGGATTAACTTCCTCGAGCTAAACTGAGATCCTTAACCTCTAGATCCTTAAAATCTTCCAAATTCCGGGAGCGCATATGACAGTCACTCTGCTCTCTCCTGCTCTGCTCTCTCTCTCTCTCTCTCTGGAATGTCAGGCCACTGCTGTTCATTCGATATTGGTGCGAAACAGACCAGCTACCAGCAGCACAGATGACGCTTGCTGGCTTCTCGGTGGCAACGTCCAAAAAAGGGACATGCCCCGTCAAGTCAAGCGACGGCGCGATCGGTTGCGGTTTGCTGCAGCGCAAGACGGCGGCGGGCGACAAGTCCGAAGACTGATGACTACTGTGTGCGCGTGTGCGCGCGTGTGTCTTTAGCTGCTTTCTCCCCCTGGCCAAGCAGGTGAACCAGAAGCAGAACCGCCCCAAACCACCCAACGCAACGCACACGTCCAAGGGACCTGCGACAGCCCTTTCACACCTTTTTGGCTTCTACGTCCAGCCGTCTAAGCCCTCTGTTCCCTGGAATGTCACTCAACTGCATCGGGTAGGTCCGGGATGCATTTCGCTACCAAGACGAAAGTGGTTGTTATGGTGTGTGGTTTTGGAAGAAGGTTGTTCAGCTTTACCCCTGCGGACTTGCCGAGTGTGCCATGCCATGTGTTACACCGCAGTGGGCTCGAATTCAAACGATTCGAACGGCACGAATTCATTCATAAACTACTATGGGACTACGATGACGACAATATGTAAATGGCGATTAACTGGATTCCGTGTAGAGAGGACCGACCGGACCGACCACAACAGCACATTCGGATTGAACCGCTCTGCGTGAGGCACTTGACTTGGAAATCCATTTTGCATTTGCCGGCATTCGGCCAGGGAGAGGGAGCGGGTGGGTGCCCACTAGGTGCTAGTGGTGCGTAGGATTGGGATTTCCTCTTTAGCCATCGCCCCCCCGCGTCCCGTTGCCATCGTCGTATCTCCGGACACACATATCGGAATGGCCTAAGCCGTCGCCCCGACGACGCCCCCGTTGGTTCCGGACGGCAGCGACGAATGGTGCTGGTTATGGTGTTATTGGGGCGTTATATGCGAAGGCGTCGCGCGCACACACCGAACACAACCGCACGCACTCGCGATCGATTTCGCCCGTCCGGCCGGACCATGGGGCCATTCAGAGAGGGCATCGGGTGCTCTAGCATCATGCACACAGCACCAGCTGGGCCCCAGAGCGGACCGGAGGACGGAGGTGCAGATGACGAGAGACTTGTAAAAATAGTTCAGCAATGATATCAGCAGAACACGGACGGAGCCAATGCCACCATCCTCCTACTTCCTTCGCGTGTTCCCTCCTCTTTCTCTCTCTCTCTGCGCCATGCTGCTGCTGCTGCTGCTGTTGTTGTGAGTTTGTGGCTGTCGATTTGGGTTTCGGTTTCAGCCGGACAGTCGGTCGGTTCCCGGGGCCACTCGCATTAGTGCGCGGCGTTAGTGCAATCGATGCCACATGTGCCAGCTGCTGCTGCTGCTGCTCCTAGCTGCCTAACAGGACTGCAAAAAACAAGAAGGAAGAAATCCAGAGTCTAGCGGTAGTCCCAAGTGCAAGTGCAATGGTGAGTTGCATACCTCCGCTCCCAGCCACCATCCTTCACATCACGGGCGCGCGTTCGACCACAAAACCTGCCATTCATAACTGGCAACTGCTGGTGCGCTAGTGTCTGTGTCGTTCCGTTGTGGGACCGTCCGTCCGTTCCATTGCCGAGACGATGCCGAGAAGATCCGCGTCGTCCACACGCGATCGAAATGTAGTTCACAGACCGTTCAATCAAGCGCTCGCGGGGAGCACACCGTCGCCATCATCGTTACCGTTCAAGGCAAACCGGTATATCTCCGGCAGTAATCTTTCGAACGCTCCCAACGTACACCGCGGTACATTGTCGGTATCGCTCTTCTCGCGCCACGCCAGTCCTGTTGCTGCTGCTGCTGCTGCTGCTGCTATCATGCCATCGCTTACGCTCGATGGAAACCGCAACAGCAGCAACAGCATCTAGCAGCATCCAACGGACGGACCATCCGGTGTCGACGCCAAAGGATGAGATGAGATGGGCGCTGATAAAAGCGCGGGGAGCGCAATCGAGTGCGAACGATGCACCCATCATCATCATCAACATCCAAAGGGAATGGGGCGCCACGCCAGCCTTCGAGTCTAGACTTGTGGACGACGACGACGACGACGACGACGGGCGTATGCGACCGGTAGCAGCAATAGCCGTTGATAGCCACATCCATCGATTCCTGGCGGCATTCATGTGTAGAAGCGCGCGTGCACTTATTGTCAGAGGTGGTGCAGAGGATCCGGGAATCGCCTGAACGCGTGAGGCAGGTGGAAGCCGCGCCATCGGAATCAATCCAGCAGCAGCAGCAGCAGCGGGCATCACACTAGCCTCGCAACATCCAGCCGATTAGCCACATGCACACCCTATCATCAGCAATTGATCATAAAATGCATAATGGACGGACGGGCTGGCGTTTGTTACTAATTGAAATCTGTTTACTTTGCAAGCGACCTTTAATTATATCGATCACCAAGCACCGAGCAGGGCTTTAGCAGACCGGCGGATGTTTGTTTTTGAGGTCCACCAATTAGTTGAGCTTCCGGTGGGACCTAATTTGTTTTTTTTTTCTTCTACCCCACCTTCCCCGTTTATACGAGATGGAAATCATGGTTTCATCAGGGGGTCAAGCAAAAGGGTGACCTACTGGCATCTTCTAGCCGGAGAATCTGATCTTTCTAATTGAATGATCACCGTCGTGACTCGCTTCACTCACTCCGCGGGAACGATTTGCCCGAAATCCGTGCACTCAACCTCTAAACATCCAGATCGCGCGCTGCACAGCGCCGTTGGGGTCTTAACCCTCCACGCCACGGGCTGCGCCAGCAGCAGCGCGATAGGAAAGGAACATCTTCATCTGGCATCTGATTGACAGCAATATGCGGTCTGAAAACGGGATGACTGGGGTGCGATGATGATGATGATGATGGGGAGAAGACGCATTGCACAGTGTACAGCACACCCTTCCGGGAGGGTATGGAATGGCATTCTCGCGCTTCCGAGAGTTTATGACTGCACGTCATTTCATCATCTTCCCCAAAGACCGAGCAGCAGCAGCACCAGCAGCAGTTGCACTGGGACTCTCCTCTCCGTACTCCAAAGGCAAGAAGCTGTCCATTTCGGAACACACGGTGGACGTGTACAGACAGACACAAGCGTCAGCAGAGGTATCTTGCTGCTGCTAGGCCGTGGCGCATGATGCTGAGGCTCCCTGCTGAGTAGATTCGTACCGCGCGCGTGGACCAAAAATAACGCATGATGATTTCATATGCGGGTTAATTTTAGAAACACGAAAAATTAACCGCAGTTCTCGCAGAGCGGGTTTCATTGAAGCGGCCAGACCACGCAGAGCGGACCACGGAATGGTGTTTTGTACGGTGCGCACCTTTCCCGCTTGGCAATTCGTAGTAGTTGCGTAGAAATTTAAGGGGAGACACCTTTTGCACTTTCAGTCAGTCAGTAACGAGTTGATTTTAATGGGAAATAGACAATCGAAACTCGTAAATGGGACATGCAGTCCTTTGTATCGTTCAGCACGCCCCTCGTGCTTATCACACCCCCAGCGTGTCGTCAACGCCTGCTGGCTGCTCATTGCGAGAGCATTGTCAGTATCTTGCAGCAGCTGCGCCTACTATGGAGCCTCCTAAAGGGCCTTGAATCATACTCAAAGTGTGAAGCAAAGCCTCCGCCGCTGTGTTTGCTGATAAAGCGCATACTACGCGGTCGTTGTTGATTCCGATGCGTGTCCGAGAATCGGCGTTGGCTGTGCTTGCACAACGCATTTCCACCGCCTACCGCCGTGCCAGCATGCCAAGAAGAACCGCACCAGGATGTCCAGTGTTATGGGTTGGGTTGGCAAAAAAGTTGCAGTCGATCCAGCCTTGAAATGGTAGCATCTTGCTGCTGTTGGCATCATTATTATTCCTGCATGCATGTGACATTATAATCGCGACGGGGTGGGCTGAGTAACACTCCCGACCCGCCCCACTTCCTCCTCCCACACATAGCCCACTGCCTACCGCAGACGCGCACCAGATGCAGAAATCCGCAGCAAAATGGCACACTTCCTGGGCTCCGATCGGACGGACGATGGTGTACGCAGACTGGGGCCAAGTTTAATGATACGCACGTACCTGGTTCGGGTCGGTTGGGGCGGATTTTCGCCACGGGAAATGCACGGGAAAAAGCCACGACCGCGGTGGTGGTAAGGCACTACTAGCACGGATCACACACTAACGCGGGGCCAGAACGCGCTGGCCTGACATACACCCATACACGCAATGTTTACTTTTCTTTCACCCCTTTTTCTCGCCCGCCCACCGCCTTCGACGACGCGGCCCGTTGGCTGCCGTTTCAATTACTCACGCACGCACGCACGCACGACGTCACCGACGATGGAGACATGCGCAAACAGCACGAAATCGTCATGTTTTCCCACAATCTTTACACCGCGCCCGAGTTTTTTCACAGTTTTTTGTTGCTCCCACTTCTTCCGCCGTTCCTCTTGCTTTCCGTTTGCGGTGGATGAACTGTCAAACAAAAGCGTTACGCGGGGGAGCGTTTAGAGGCGGCGGTTCAATGGTTCAATGGTAACGCTTTTGTGGATTTTTGATTTTCTTCAACGAATTTCCTGAAGTTGATAAATTTATAAGGTTCTCTGAAGGAGAATGCAGCGTATAAAGGCAATTTCATATAAGTTCTTTTGTTTGAACAGCAAGCCATTGAACAGCAGCCATTGATAAATGAATGATTTCAATAAAATGTTAAATGTTTGCAGTTGCTGCGATTCTTCCAATTTTTAACGAGATAATGCATCTTTTGGAATCAAAAAGTACTTCAACGATTCAAGAAGAACATCCTTTCCATACAAACTATCCCGAAGGATACGCTTGCCAGATACAACGTTTTATTACATTATCTAATCCAGTTGTCAGAAACTTTCCTTCCTTTCGCAAAAATTTGATTTATTTTTATTGCTTCGCCTTTGTTAAAACTTACATCCCAGCAATCGAGGCAGCAATCTTCAACGAACGTCTTTTGCAAAATTTTGCCTTGGTAACCCGGCTACCACTGTCGGCCATCGCTGACCTGGGGTCCTGGGGATAGGATGATTGAGAAAACTTTGCCTTCGCCGGCCCTTTGCCATTCTAGCCCCACCCAATTCGAACTTGCTGCGGGGCTTCATTGGTGCGTGAAAGAAACGGCGCAGAAGATACTGAATCCTGGGTTATTGCGCAGATTCCCCCCCACCTCCACGTCCGCCACCCGGAACCTCCCATCTAGCGCAGGCAGCTACTGTTGCGGAAGAATGGCTGATGATGGTTGCTACTGAAGCTGTTTCGCTACTGGTCGGTTGATATTTACCAGGCCATAAAAATCCGCCAGCGTACCGCGTTGCCGGGCCCCGGGAGCTGCACCTCGTGGCCGGGGCAATATTTTCTCGTGGCGATAAATCGCTTTAGGTGGATCCTATATGTTTTCGTGATGTTAAAACGAAAACTCATGAGAGAAAATGGTTGTACTTTACAAAATTTTATAGTAATTACAGTGGAGGATTCTTCAAATGCCATAGAGACGAATAAGATTACAACATAGATGTTTACAAACATTTTTATTTGTAATGACGAAGGACAACAATGTGCGATGCTGCCTGATAAAGAATCTTAGACCATGAATTCATTTAATTGAATATTTAGGGAATTATCAGGTTTGAAAATAAGCAAATGAATACAAAACAAGGCCGGTGTGACTTTGAAATCAGCTTGATATAAAAAATATTCATAAAAAAAAACACAAAAAGGCCGGCACACAGAATCTAAAGGACAATCTCAATCTAACTGATTTTTATCAGAGAATTTATACCCAAAATTTCTGCATTGTTAGTCAAATGGAAAGCAAAAAACTTTAAAATCAATAAACTGTTATGTTGTATACCCCAACCCCATATTCTTTCCTATATTACACCACTTGTGCCAACCGCACCGAAAGCCGAAAAGCCGAAAAATTCTGCTAAACAGCCATATCTTATATCGCAGCCTTGCTGGCGCCATTTTATGTCATTGTCCTGCCGGTCAACCAACTCCGGCGTGTTCCGGCCTCCAACCTCAGACAGACACTCCCTCCTGCAACCTCCATCGTCCGTGTGGTGCCCAACCTACCATGTGCCTAGCTTGCCCGTTTCCACATAGAATATTCCCGGGCCTATATCCTGCCTAAAATGGTTCCTGTAGCGATTTCTATTTCTTTTTGGTTCCCCGCCTCCCCATTTTTGGGGCCACCAAGTCTCTACGCGGGCAAGCGGGCGGCCATTTCACTCCCCGGCATCCGGTACATAACACAGCAGCACTGTGGCAGTTAGATGCCTCGTTACGTATCCACACCGTGTGCGGCCATATCATCGCGCGCATGTTCTTTCCCCCGAAAAAATCACTGAAACAGCAGCACACAGCCAGTAGCGATGGCCAGGGAGTAGCGAGAAGGGGGACAAAGGTTGGAGCAGCAACTCCCCAGCACACAAAAAAAAAATTCACTTAAAAAGCCCGTCTAGCTGGCGCCAAGCCACTGGAAATGGATGCTGGAAAAAGGCAGAAGTTGCCACTGTGTACTGCACAGCAAACAGCCACCAAAAGAAGTCACCGAAGAATGGCAGATAAGCCAAACAAAAGCCATTCCCTTAGGCGATGTTATGTTCTTTTTGTGTTCCGTCTCCTCCTCCTCCTTGAAACATATGTACGACACATGGGGAAATCCTCGATAGAAAGACCCTCGCCCAGGACATAGCACAAGAACCCCCCCTCTGAAAATCTGTCGCAGTGCTGCTTATGCAGAACGGCGCATACAGAGAAGCCAGGCTAACGCGCTTCTTATTATAACCGGAAATCTCCGCAGTAATAAGCCAGATTTCAATTACTTGCCCAACTGAAGATTGTTTCATTTTGGGTAAAGTATTTTTGTTCATCCCAGGAACATCCGTATCCTAGGATACAGCGGATGAGATGTACGATTTAGTCATGTTCTGCTGTGCGGATTGGCAAATTTCGATTGCTGGTTCCGCGTGTCGATGACCCGGAATATGCTAAAGAAAGGTCCACGAAGCTGGTTAGATTGGCGTGAAGTCAATGATGCCGCAGTGACTGTCTGACCATGCTCCACTCGTGCTCCTAAATATTGTGTGCCTTTTCGCAGCAGCTCTGGACAAATGGTTCGATGCATTTAATATCCATAATTGCGCTCGCTTAATCTTCATCAAACAAAAGCTACATACAAACGATATCTCATCACATAAGCCCACGGTTACAGGCAATTGCTCACTACCGAACTCCCTACAAATCGTCTTTCTTCTTAGCAGTGCTTCATTTGAAATCACGATTATCCCTACGGAAAGCGTATCACTTTCCTCTGCACTGGGGTCTGGTAGCCATAAATTCCACCAACATGGGCCGATCCGGACACTGATCGACTTCCGGATCGGCTCGCCCCTCGAGCGGAAAAATCTGTTCCATCACGTGTGTGGTCGCTCGTGCCATAAGTGCGCAGCAGCACGTGTGTAAGTACTTTTATTTAATAAATTTATTTTCTTTCAACAATCCTGTAGTCGAGGGCGGCTTTCCCTGCTGCTGCTGCTGCTGCTGCTAGTCCAGTGTGGTGACAGCAAATTGGGCCATAAATTTTCATTACCATCACGGTTAATTGAATCAAGTATTGCCGCGCATCCTTTTTATTTTCCTCGCTTCGCTACACTTATTCCGCCGACTACTGGGCAGGCTCGGCTCAGCATCACTTACGCCAACGAACCGAACGCCGCACCAGGAGCCCAACTCCTGAGATTTATCGATAATTGTAGCAAATGAAAATGAAACTCGTTCCCCGATCAGCGCCTCGATTTTGCATCAAGGACACATTTTTGCACAATTTGTGCCGAATCACCCGTTCCGCAAGGTGCTCCTCCCCGGGGGGCTCAGAAGATAGGCAAGGGTCACAAGGACCGAGGGAAGGGTGTTAAAGGGACACAGCACAGAACCCTGTGAGCGTGCCTCACCCGAGAAAACAGGGAGATTATGACAGCTGCATAACTCCCGCAACTCGTCCCAAAAGAGCGGTGAGCGCACGCGTGAGAGTAATGGTAATGTTTTCAATTAATTTGATTAAATTCCAACGACTTTTAAGACTTCATTTGTTCGCCACGGATTTTCGACCGATTCCATCAACTCATTCGCTCTTCCACAATCATTGGTAGAGACATTGGTAGAACGGTACGACGGTGGTCTCTCCTGGCCGCATGCTCATGTTTATTGAGCCGGCGATACATGAAGCGTAAACTCTCGTATAAACTCAGAATGTAATGCCAAAAAGTTTACATTTGCCGTTTACACGGTGTAAAAAAGATTATAGGTCCATGGAGCATAAATCCTAGCGTAAACGCTGTTTGCAACCGATTTGCCTCACTATATTTCCTGTTTGTGGTTTGCATTAATAGTGAGTGATCATTACTAGCGTTTTTCATCTTTTTCTTCGGAAAAAAGATCCTATTTTTCTCACAAAAGTCCATAAAAGTTCAGTGTAATTCAGATTACGCGTCTCAACCCGGTCATTTAAACATGTTCAAGTGTAAATTAATTTTATATTTACGCTTGAGTTTACGCTTCATGTATCGCCGGCTTTGCACTTTCGTTGATTCGCATAAATAAGCCGTAAACGTTCGCCTTGCTGTAAGGGTGGTAGAAGATTCAAGACAGTCCAGGGTGTCCTGGGGACCAATGGGACTGATATTTTGGGTATTTAAATGGGTTCTGGTAGAGCTGGTGCATCGTGTATGGACATTTGGCAGTAAGTATTAGCACACAGAAGGTCATAAAATTATGCAAAAGACGAATAATGCGTCTACATTTGGAAGAGGGAGAGTTTTGAAGAATAACTCCCCGTACGTACGTGCTCCGTTTAGGCATTTTACAAATCGAACAACTTGTGAAGTGATGAGAACCTCTCGTAACAAGACTTGACCGTCAAGCGACTAATGCTAAACAGAACTAAGCGTGGTCACGTGCAGATGATTTGCCACTTGATGATGATGATGACGATGAGTGCCAAGATGTTAAGATCCGGTGTTAATCCGTCCTCTTGTAAGCAGGGAGAGAGCACAGGATCGAAGGGTGTTTGTAACAAGGGTGCCGGCTAATGCTACCTTCCAATCCCTCCTTTCTCGTTGATACCACCCTCGGTCGCGCGGGGATAAGCAGATAAATAAATATCACTTTCCACCGCCATCCGTAAACACGGATAGACGTGGCATGGACGCAATGCAATGCATTACCGTAATAACGTTATTTCCGCACACAAGTCCACCATCCCCATTCACCTCAATCCGTGAACCGTTTGCAAGGAATCCTTTTCGAGGAGTTGCTTACTGCAGGCCAAAGAATCGGCGCAACCTCTGGCAAGATTTACACGACACCCGGGCGGGTAGAAAGACCCCAGAAGACCCTTCAGAATCTTTGAAACAAATTCTGTTTCCTCGTGCCGCCCAGCGTTCGACTGAAAATCAGTTTCGCGTAACGGATTCCATTATGGACGACTTCCTGGCGTTATACTGTTCCGCCCGCCGAAACGCCGCCGAGTCCCAGCAGCATGGAAACTGATTTATGATTTCGGTCGTTCCTCGTGTTTCGTTTTGCCACCATCAACGGCAATCCTCACCATCGTACGAGCTCCAAATTTTACAATCGGTTGCTCTCTAGGTGCTGGCGCGCTTTGCTGGCTCGTTGCCAATCGTCACCATCGGATTCCGGATTCTGTCGTGGAGTTTTTTATTTTCATTCTGTTTATCGGACCTTTTATTGTGGTTTTCAAATTGTGTCCTATTGTGTCCCCCTTGCCCCCGGGTGTAAACACTTGATTAGTCTCCATCCATACTCCATCTCAACTCAACGCCGGGGCCGCACCATATCCGGCCATGTGTTCCGGTTACAGTGGGCGACCGGGCTCGCTATCTGGCTTCCTGCGAACTTCCGCTCGGTGGTGACAATTAATTTTTCCCCTTTTGACCACCCTGCGGAGGCGGAGTGGAGAGCCGGGAGCGAGGGACGAAGTAAAATCATCATAAAAGCGAACGCGGACGAGGGCGAATCATAAAAAATCATTAAATTACGAGTTAATGACGCCTGGAAAATCAGCTCGCATTAACTTGGCCACCGAGAGCGCAGCGGCACGGTCCCCTTCGCGTTTTCGTTCCGGCATTCGAGGTCGAGTCTTGAGTACCCTTTTTGGTTGGTTGGACCAGATAGTGCGGCGCCAGCGTTACTTTTTCCACTGTAGCTTTAGTACAGTGCCTGCCGAAGGATGCGCTGTGGAACTGCGTTGCTTGGAGATGGAAAAAATGGAGGCGAATGGCGTCAATTTTGCCATTCGTCACCGATAATTTCTGCCCGAAGAAGCTCTCAACGGTCTGCCTTTAGCGGCCATAAAAGCAGCGCAAACGGCCCAACGAAATAAATATTCATAAGCCCCCCATCCACACTAGTGAGTGTGGATCGCGCGAAGGATCGATTCGTGCTGCTTGGATCCCGTTGATGATATTAATCAAATATACTATTCCTACGGACTGAACGGGGTGCGCCGTCTTCTCTGCGTGCGTGTCTCCCTAAATCACGCACGGTAACCAGTGACAGCTGCAAGTGCCGGTCCGTGTGCCGGCCTCTTCTTTCCACACCATTTGCTGTGACAATTTTCAACATTTTTCTTTAAAAAAGAAATCCATAAATATTATTACTAGCACCCACCCCTCAGTGACAGTGCTACTCCACTTCCACTCTACACTTCAATCAATCCGTTCTCCCTTCCTTTATGCGTGCATGGCCTGGCCGTAGGATGATGGCAACCACCACTACCAACTGGCAGAAAAACTATCCCAAAGATAATAAATCTCCATTTGCTTGATGAGTCATGTGGCAGCCCGCTCCGCTACGCATCAAGTACGCCAAGTGATGCTGCGCACCGCCGATCAGCAACCATCGCCCTAGCCTGGGATTTGGTCACGGACCCCTCGCCATGGTAACGGATGCGCTGCACTGTGTTATGTTTTGGGAAAACAAAGTATCTTTCTCATGAGAAGAAGGGTCCTAGCTAGAGCGCTGAACGATGAGTTTGATCTGATTTGAGATTTCGACGACTCGAATTGAGCTCGTAGAAGATACAATCGAACGTGTGGCCAGCCAGCGAGCTAGTGGTTGTCTCTATCGATCGATCGATCGAACGTAAGAAGGGAATATTTATAATTTTTTTACTCCCGTAATTGCACCACCGGCAGGACAATGGCCAGGGGACTCCTGTCACTGCACTCCTGTGGCAAACTTAATGTTCTCTCTCTCGGGTGTCTCCTTCGGAGTACGCTAGCATAAATTATGTTGTCACCCGTGTTGTGCTACACGGTTGATTTAATGTTTGGACGCTCCCTTTTGCCTTCTTTCTCTGTCAACGTGTCTTGTCATGCCGTTCTTCGCTACGTTTAACCATAAACCACCGGCCCCGTTGCCCGGTAGGACGACATCGACCACCGACGAGCCGATCCCCTGACGTTCTCCCGAAAAACACGTCCAGAGATCCTGGGTTGCAATCAGAGTGATTGAGAAAAATGTGAGAACATCGTAAGGACACAAACAGCATAATTTGTTTTTATTTATGGCAATATTTCGATTCGATTCGGGCGCACGGGCTGCTTTCAAGCGAGATAAGAAATCGAACAAAACACGGTGCCGTACTGTGCATCCGATTGCGCCCGGAAGTCGGATAAGAATACCGGCGTAACGGCGGAAATGGTGGAATTCCCGAAAATGCCACCGAAACGACTCTCGCCGTATCACGGAAGTGATGAGAATCGATCGGGGATCGGAGACAGTGCGACGCTGCAGCAGCATCGAACCGGAACAAGCATCGATGAAAATAAATCTGCGCGTCACGGTTGGTCCGGGGATGGTTCGGGGGATGTGTTCTGCTGTAGCCCCCGGGTGAGATGATGTTACGGTAATAAAAATGGATGGACGGTGTCAAACACGGACCCAATGTCTCGTGCCATACACACGGCACGGCCCGGCACGGCCCGACCCGGCACGCTGCTTCCGGTGTGTGACGAATTGCAGAGCGACCGAGGAGTGGTTCCGATAGATCAATCGGGTTCCGGAACCCCGACCCTCCGACTGGTGGCGAAGGGAAGCGAAACGAAACGTATCTTCCTGCGGGGCTGGATAGAAACTAAGAAACTACTGCAGGTCACTATCTCGGTGATTGTTTTTCTTTGGTTACAATCTACTCCGTCACGGTAGGTCAGAATTATACAAGTCAATTTAGTTGCTCTGGCATTTGTCATGGTTTCCGCAAACAGACGAGTTGAGGCGAGCGAATCGGACACATAAATGGGTAATGCATTCATATCGAATCACTATTGTGTGATTGATACTTGCCGATACTACCCGGTAATTGTTGCCATTCTCTGCTCCCGCAATGCGCGCTGTAAGTCACCAGCTAATGACTTGGATGCGGCGAAAAGACTTACCGATGAGTCATCGGGATTATCAATTGGTATGTATCATGGGAAGAAACCTAAATCGCCGCTCAGGGCGCTAGTAAGTTGGAGTCTCCTGGTGATCTCCTCTGAGATGTTCTCTTCCTGCAAGCAAGATCCGCCCGTCCGGTGTAGTGGAGTCAGTCAACAATCAAAAGTTATTTTCCTCCATAAAACCGACTCTAGGGCCTCACTCGCTGGTTCCTACAGGCTATTTTTCTTCCCAAATTTCCATACCAATACCCTCATTTCAATGGGGGGAAGGGAAGGGGCTCCCTCTTTGCCACTCCCCTAACCTCTCCACAGTGCGCCACTCCAGCCAATTGCTTCGCCATCTTAGTAGCCTTGTGGAGCAGCAAATAAAATGGCTGCATAACGTTACTGCTGAGCCAGCGACTGCTTTGTTGGATTGCTACTGCTGCTGCTGCCGCTAATACGAATCTTCTGCAGCCACCAGCTCCGATCTCGCGTCCTGTCTTGGAGTTCTTCCCTCTGCGATGAGCCACGGGAGCAGAACACAAGATACGAGATATCGTGGCTAGGGACGATGAGATGAGTTCAAGGAATTGCAAGCGACCCACCACCACCACCACCAGCACCATCAGCGTTGCTAAGAATAAATGTGCTGCTTGCACATAATGCTGGCGCCAAGATGGCGGCAAAGTTTTCCAACTTCTCCTCGCGGTCTCGGTCTCTCCGGCAGCCGCACGATTGGGCGATGGCAGCAGTTCGCGTTCTCGCCTCTTTCTTGTCCGCTCCACAGAAAGGCCTTCGAAACCGACATCTTTCCCCGGGCTTTTTTTTTATTATTATTTCAATTCTTTGCAGTTGCGTCCAGAGGCGGAGACAAGTCATCGAACTGGTTCGTTGTGCCGGATGAAACTGCTGCTGCGTTGATTCCCATGCCTCGATCTACCGACTCTTCGGGTAGATGACTTAAAATTGGCTGAATCACACGGCAGCCCTTTTGTCTTCTGTTTTTTTCCAACACTCCATCAAGCTTTAGAAGCTAATCCCGCCGGCACCGCCACCACCGATCGTGATCAAGCGAGGGCGTGTGAGTTTTCCATCGTGAATCCTGTTGTCAGGCCACACCACTTGCTCCACTGCACACACAGGCCACAAAGACAAATGGTGCGCTCATTATGTAATGAACAAAGTAACTAATCACGCCCGTGACGCCCTGAGTCTGCATGCTGGGCTGAAAATTCTTTTTAATCCTTAACTTCATTTGTCAACGAGAACGTTACGAGATGCGCAATTAGAGTAGAATTGTCCTCTATGCTGAAGCATCCGATGTTTGAATAACCATCGAAGATGCAGATATCATCTTCCCGATGCATCACCGTTCGTCTTAAGTTAACCATCATTTGCCCCCTCGGTACATTTGGTCATGTCTCAATGATCATTAATCTTTCGAAACTTGAAACCCGTCTTCGAGGCGCACGATGATGTTTGACGCTTTGCGCTGGCAAACAAAACGGCATCTCTTGGTGAGGCGCATGGGACAAGAACATGGAAATCAATTGTTGTACCGTAGCCATCCCCGGTGCTGAAGTTTCTGGCTTTTCCTGGGGTTCAAATTTCCGCAAATCAATTCATCTCTCCAGTCTCGAAGCCGGAGACGTGTGGACTGAAGACCCAAAACCTTGCCAGCGCCACGTGAGCTCAATCGCTGTGCACACCCCACCATCAATTGCCGGCCTCCTCGTCCGCGTCCTGTGAGAAGATGTGGTGACGGTGGGCTCGGGATGTCAACGAGCGTAAACAGAACAAAACGCTGCTGCTGCCGTGTGCCCCTTGTTTTGCCACCGTTGTTCTCGGCTTCTTCGGAATCATTTACTTCCGATTCCGGCCAGCGAGGAAGAGGAAGTTTTCCTTCGATTCTTTTTTTTTCTCGCTGTTTTGCTCCTTCGTGTTCCCATCCTTCCTGCCTTCCTGCCTGCCTATTGTGCCTCTCGAATGTTGCTAAAATGTTTACTCATCGGTTTCACTTACCGAAAAACCCGGGGACCCCTGGTTTACTTCCTAGATTTGTTTTTCTTCCTGTGGTGGTGGCCGTTTATCATCCGTCGTGCCCGTGGAGAGGGTGCCCGTCAAGAATCGGAGGGCTGCTACTCCCTTCCCTGTTCTTAGTTTTTCTTTTTTCGCCTTTGTGTCTCGTAGATCGACGACACAACAAACGAACAGCAATTTATTCAGTGATTGCGCCCCGGCGCTCGTGGCCCCGATGAATATCTGCCGTAAAATGGCGTTCAGTCGTTCAATTGCCGCTCCCTGATGCACTCACTCATGAATACAAAACTATCCATCGCCCTTACATTAGGATCCAGGGACTTCTACAGCTTCCCCTGGCCAGGACATCGTTTTCCTTTTTGGAGCATCGAGCGCGAGACATTATCGGCCGTTTCATCAAAAACGATTAAAAAACGGAAAATTTGTGGCAGATGTAAATTGTTTGTCGCCCGTCGCGGTACATGATTTCCGCGGTCAACGGACAGTAACG
>NC_064878.1:55386048-55398548 GCF_943734665.1 Anopheles aquasalis | reverse complement strand
CGCTGGTATTGTAAGTAGGCGCTGTCTTACCTTCAGGAACATCAGTGGCATTCCTGCATTCTGTCTTCACTTTAACCACCACAGGTGATGAACATCGAAAAGAACCGAAAGAAGACACTATCGCTGATTCCAATGGGTAGATACGCTCAACCGAAGGAGATCTCCGGTGTCTGTGCATTCCTGGTTTCGGAAGATGCTAGTTACATTACTGGCGAGACGATCGTCGCTTCCGGTGGCATGCCTTCCCGATTGTAACGGTATTTCACTTCTGTATTCGTGGTTTTTGGGAATGTAATAATCCGATACAAGACAGAATATGCCTCATTATTCTAACCGAACAGAAATCGACCGCTAAGCGATGTTCTTCATTCAAAACTCCTAAAAAAAGGGAACGGAAAACCAGACGAGAGAGGTTTAATATTTTCTCTTCCAAGCGGTTCGTACACGGTTCCATCTATTCGTTAAACGAAAAAAATGGAAATGCAACCAAAAAACATATGTTCGTTTTTGTATGCATGCGAATAAAGAACAAATATGACCAACCTTCCAACGTCACTTTGGGACCCGAATTCAACTTATCACCCGAAAGTAAAAAAATATGAATAATTAATGAATATTTTTGCACTTCACGCGTGGCAGAGTAAGCGGAACGATTAATTCAGCGAAACGTTTAATTTTACAACGAATGCAGTATATCAATCCAGCTGTTAATTCATCAATTCAACGACAACGCCCTCGCCTGTGCACTTCAGGAATTTTATCTTTGACAATTATTTCAGAGTTCCGTTAAGTTGCAAGGAAAAGTTTATGGAAAGAGCATTTGAAAAGCAAATCAAAAGAAAGAAGTCATTTCTATGGAATGCAAAACTCGGAATGGATTTTGTTTCAAAGAACAGTTTTCAGGTCTGTAGTGGAAATTGGACAAAATTTATTACAAATACCTTGCTCAAGCATGCTCATAGGACGCTTCACACATGCGGGCCAACAAACCGGACATCTGCAACAGCGAGTTGAGACCATCGACAATCTTCATGTGCGTCTCTCCAATCTCGCGTATAAAGTACAGCTTCAGCTTCTCGTTCATGTCCATTCGCCGGCATACACGGAACACGTTACCAATAATGTCCTCGGCCGCGTAACCGAGGCGCCACAGTTTGCTCATGATTTTGTACGCCTTGTGAATGTCTCCCTTGACGCAGTGCTGCAGCATATCCTGTACGAGCAGCGGATGCGGCTCATCGCACACCTTAAACACGTTCGCCCCGTTAATGTGCCCGAATCCGTTCGCCGTAGACTGTAGGTTATTCAGGGCCTGTCGCATGTCACCCTGCGCCGTGAAGACGATCGCTTCCAGTCCATCCTCATCGTACGTAAGCACCTCCTTCTGGCAAACCTCGACCACCTTGGCCAGAATCTGAGCGTCGGACAGTTTCGAGAAGCGCAGCATAGCGCACCGCGACTGGATCGGTTCAATGATCTTTTCGCTCGTGTTGCAGGCCAACGCAAAGCGCGTCGTGTTGCTGTAGATTTCCATCGTACGCCGGAGGGCCTGCTGGGCACCCTCGGTCATGCTGTCCGCTTCATCGAGAATAACGATCTTGTGTCTGCCCCGCGGCAGTGTTACCTTCTGCTGGGCAAACATCTTGATTTTGTTCCGCACCACATCAATACCCCGTTCATTCGATGCGTTCAGTTCGAGCACGGCTTCACGGAAGTTGGGCCCCAACAGGATACGGGCAAGGCAGAGAATGGTCGTTGTTTTACCAACCCCGGGAGGACCCTACAAATCGTACAAACGCATCATTCAGTCTCGCTCAGGCACAACAAGCTCACAGGATCCGAAACCTACCGCAATGATAATGTTGGGTGCATTTCCTTGGGTCGCGAAGATACCCAACCGTGCCACCGTGTCCTCATTACCGACGATTTCATCAAACTTTTGTGGCCGGTACTTTTCGATCCTGTAAAAACAAAAATGCATGCCGGGATAAGCGAAACGCCGGTCGCCGGTCCGTCAGCCGATGCTTACCATGGAAGATTCTTCTTTTTCCCCTCGTTTGTAGCCGGATCCTTGGCAGGTGCCGTAGAGGATGTTGAGGGTGTTTCTTCGGGCATGATTATTTGTTCAGAAATAACAAAAAACTAAAAGTAACAAGGACCAAATCGCGGCGGAATGCAAACAAAATGTTCGCGCCTTCAGCTCGCTCCGGATGTCATGTTGAGAATTTCGCCGGAAAATGTTTGTGCGACGAAGTGATTCAAGCAAACCCGGCCCCGTAAACATAGCCAGCATAAACATTTTGAAGTTTCGGTCCCCGCTCTGCCCGCCGCCGAACCGCCGCCGCTCACAACAAGCCAGCAAATGTTTAGATAAATTAATCGTCCTTTTTTAGTCCTTCTTTTGTGTGTTCACACCCAAATGAACGCCTTTTTCTTTACTGTTTGCCAACGATTCTAAGCACCCCCGCGAAACCGCGAGCGGGAATGTACAGTTCTTAGTGTGTAATTACGAAGGTATTTTTGTCGTGCTGCCGTGAACCGTGGGAAAAGCGGAGAACCGTGGAATCCTTTGAGCAAAGGGTACCGCAAAAAAAGCGGAACACCCCGTGCCCCTGCCATCTGTCTGTCTGCCTGTTTGGCTTTCGGTTTACCTGCGGTCCGGAACGATTCCTCGTTCGCTCCAGTCCGCTGTTCCTGCCGCTGAACGAAATCTGCTGACGAAAGGTGGCCCTCGAGGAAAGAACGGCGGAAACGGGACTCTCGGAAAGGCATACGTGCGCGTGTGTGTGGCAGAAATAGAATCACGGCCATTTTTGGCCAATAAAGGACACCCTTTCCGATTCCGTCTGATGGCCGCCACGACACATCGCTGAAGCGAAGGTAAATATCGAGACCACCGGGAGTAGCGAGCGAAAAATAAGTCACACGGGGTCATGTGGGGCAACGCTCAAACCGGGGTCCATCTGGAAGCCTTTTCAACGGCGGGGCCCTTGCCAATCTCATACAAGTGTCACCACGAATGCAACGGCCTCGCTCGCGCGCTCCTCTTGCCAGTGCCAGCCAGGCAAAAGTAGGAAAATGGAAGGAAGGTCAACGAAGAAAACGAGCACGCAAACGCGTAGGCCATGAATGGGAAGAAGACGCATGGCATCGTCGTCGTCGTTGTCGCCGCCGTCGCAGGAGACAGCAGATGTTCCAGGCTATAGAGAGCCTCCGCGCAGGCAGAATAACGGCAGAAGGTACATCCTTCGCCGTCATCGTCATCATCGTCGTCGTCGGGGTCGAGTCCTCGTGGACGTCACCGAAGAAGAAGAAGACGGCGCAACAACTTCCCCTTCGTGCGCTCGTTCGCTCTATCGATCGTTATTTCATTCATACGCGGTACGGCCGGGATCCTTGCCTTCCGTTCGATCCGGTCCTTTTGCCGCTTGTTGCATGCATGCTCGGCGTTGCCTGCGTGCGTGCGTCCGTTCGTTGATGGTGACGGTGGTGGGGTGAGCAAGGATAAACGGATCGCTCCGCTAAACAGCTGATCAACCCTAGTAGCCTTGGCTTTGGCTGGTTTCTGTTAGCTGTCGTTTTCTGGTGGAGGCCGTCAAAAGCTCCTTTCTAAAACAATCGCAGTAACCTTGGGGCGTAACAAAGGTTTCATGATTTGTTTTGTGTTGTTCTCTCCCATTTCAGCAAACCCCCCAACAGTGAATGCGTTCGTATCGTGGTGGAAGGTATCAGTGCATCGGAAAGAAATCATCTGTGGTGTGGTACCCACAGTGTCCCCGCGTGGTAACCCGCGATTCGATAAAGCATCACGTGTGCTTCGTTACTGCCGTCGTAATCATTCAACGGCAGCAGCAGTGTGTGTTGACCGGTGGGTGAAGAGTGTTTTGTGTAAAGTGTTGCTGTGCTTGACCCGCGAAAGGTACCGCTAAATTCCAAATTTCCACCGACGGGAAGTAGTGCGCGTAGAGGTTTTGAAGCAGCACTCGTTGATCGGTATTCCGCCCCGTGGAAACAAAGTTTCATTGTTGGAGAACCTCTCTTGGATAGTAAGCAGCAGCAGCAGCAACATCACCATGCACGGACATATGCCGCAGCAACATCACGGGATGCACCCGGCACACCAGCAGCCACCGCCACATCTGGCTCACCTTTCCAGTCTTCCACCACACACGATGCAGCGGGACCATCCCGCTAATCGGTAAGCGCCCGGAATGGGATACATTTTTTCTAAAAAAAAAAGGATTTATCGATCCTTATTCTGATTGGCGTGGTGATGGGTGGAAGCCAAGTGCAAAGCAGCAAAAATTAAAAAAAAAACCAGAAGCACACCCCCGCGAACCAATGGGACAGTTCAGTGGTCAGTTGGAATCAAATTACAAACCATGCCGGCCACCAGCATGGATGAAACTCAACCATTGCATTGAGCTCTCGGGTTTTTTTCCGCTTTCGTTGGGGTGGGAGAGAATCAGGAAAACGCATCATTAACGAATGCAACATATGTGGCACCTCTCGCCCATATGGTTACGTTGCTGATACGCACCAGCCAGGGCCGGGATCAGGAGATGAACAGTACAAGGGGTAACAAGGATGCCCGGTCTATGCTCTGGTCCCCGGTCTCCAGGGTGGCGATGTTATGGCAACGGTCAGCGCTGCCTGGTATTCCATCGCTGCCTAGGGTTTGTCATTGTTGGTTTTTTTAGTGCTCCCAGGCGAGCCTAATTGAGAACCTGCGCCGTGGACCATACACAGAAATAAGTAAATAACAAGTGCGGCACTTGCAGCAACATGGAGGAAGGACGGGGGAAACGGGTGACATCGATGGAAAATCGATAATTTGCCACCGCGAATATGCAACGCGTTCGTCATCGTTTTGCGCCCATAGCCAGCTGGCAGTCAGGGATGGGAATGATACGCCAGTTATCTAGGAGTGGTTCAGTTTCCCGTGGCCGTTGCTGGTTTATTTTCTATAAATAAAAAAACAGGGAACGTGACAAAAAGTGCAAAGCTCCGTCTACGGGAACAGAAAAGATGCATTTCATGCAGAAATATGCTGATCCTTGCTGCATTGTTGTTGGCCATCAAGTTGCTTCCGCACGATGGCTGTGCGCCACGGTCGACTGACGGCAGCACACGACCGAAACTAATCCCGAGGCCCCAAATCGCTGACGCTGTGTTAAAACCGTCCCCTTGAGATCATATGCGTGTGCATCAGTTGCTGGGCATCATGTTGGCATGGCGATAGGAAGAGCTGGCCACGAATGCATTCACCGTTCAGCGCCGGCCAGAACACGCACTCACTACACGTAATAAGCAGCAGCAGAAGCGCACCGAGCATGGTTAGCCGGGCAGCATTCGCGAAACATGATGTCGCGCAGTTCATCGCGCCTGTTTGCCAACATTCCAGCGGGATCGAGTGAGATAGAAAGATGCGCTCTCGTTTTGCATACATTATCTTCTCCGCTTTGACGATTATGCGTGTCATTTGTGTTCAGGGCAATCAACGTGGAACGACTGCCAATGTTGCGACGAAGCAACAACAACCGTATGGTCTAGAGGTATGGGCAAGCAGTTCAAAATTCATTTAAAAAGTGCGGAGGGAATAAAAAATCGCATACACCGTCAGACCGTTTGATTGAGGTGCAACGAATGTGATTATGTATCCGGTCGTATTGTTCTCTTTCTTAACGAGACAATCTGGCTCACCTTTCTTCCTTTTTTTGTAGTGCCTGACCTGAAACGGGAATGGCAAATAGGGACATCATTTCAGTTCACATCGACGTCGAATAATCGATGCAAATTACAAGGTCTGATCACTTTTCATCAGAAGAAAGTATCAGCACCATTGCTTACTGTTGATTAAACCTCCGTACACTGGTTAGAAAAAGGAGTACCAACCAATGTTGGAAGAACAACGGAAAGGGACAGGGAGTTTGCAAGGATTTAAAAATAAAATCCCAACACAAAACGGTAGAACACTCCTTGCTTCTTGCTGCTACTGAAAGTAATGACCCTTCGCATCTCTCTCTCTCTTTCTCTCTCCGCTTAATGCTGGCTTATGATGCGCTGCCAGACGGTGAACGGCAGGGATCGCTGAGCCATGCGGCCCAATAAAAAGCGCCACCAATGAGATGCACATTTTGTATCACAAAAGAGCGCCGGCAACTGAAATAATAATAATAATCATCATCATCATTCCTGCGCCACCAAACCCCCGGGGAGGGGAAGAGGCGAGGGGAATCCGATTTTCCGATGCATTCTGGTGCAGTGACATCCTTGCATTCTATGCTTGCATTGAATGGGCCCATACTGTGGGTCCCTCTGCGAGGACCACTGGCCGCCTTTTCTCTCTATTGGGAATCTAGGAGACGGCCGCGGCGGAGCTACTGTGGATAGCGCAGGATAAAGAAGCGTGTGAGTGGCGTGCATAGCGATGCACCGAGGGATGCAATTATTTGCATAAACAAGCGAGAAGTTAAGAGAGATGTGCACCCCACTGAAAGAAAGGGGAGAGGAAGAGAGAGAGCGAACGATCGAGCGTGCTTTGATGAAATGATGATAGGGGTCGAAAGCAAAAGCTGCTACTGACCCCTGCAATTGGCCGGGTTTTAGACTATTAGAGGGATCGCAGTCTGCCGCGAGCGCAAAAGTGCAACGCAAGAACTCGTCGATGGTTCCCGGGGACTGTTGCTGCTGGCTGCGTGGTCTTTTCCAAGCCAAGGGAAGCAAAGACACGCGTTGGATACACCTTTATTGGGGTGGTAATTTTTTGAATGAATAGCGGAAATTGCGTGCCCAAAATGGCCAATGGTTGGTGTGTTTTTGATGGCCGGTTTCGATGCTCCATTGCCGTCATTTCTTAAAGAAAAGCCTCTAGAAGACCTTCGAATGATGTCGTCACGCTCCTCGTCCTATTTTCCTGGTTCTGCTCTAGTTTCTTCCATTTTCTAACAACCTAAACAACGTACTCAATCCACATACATGCATATTCTAATGTAATTCAAAGTCCAACTGACCATTGTGCGTGACTGTCTATGGCTTCTGGCTGTGTCGTTCTGCTAACCCAGAATGGCAAAGGCGACTGGTGGTGGCGCCACCACCACCACGACATGGCAATTGCAGCTCCCGGTCAATTTCCCGTTTCCCCGCAACAATGGAAAAAGCAATGGAAACACCGAACAACAAAAGCAAACACTTAAAACGTGCAGCATCCTCTGCCACTCAGCTCATAAACCGATGAAAATAGCCAGATCCTAGAGCCCATCGAAAAGAAAAGGGAGGGGAAAGGCACAACGGACAGCACAGCCAGGCAGACCGCGCCGCGCACACAAACAATGGAATTATGAAAATGAAGGCCTACTACCTGTGCGCCCAGTACGCTACCGACGAGGATGATGTGGTGCCTCTGCAATACTTGGACGGAAGGATTTGTCGCAGAGCGCCGGAGTTGCTTGAACCAAATAGTCAGAGCATCCTTAGACTGGTTACTCGGTAGTGTTAAACAAAGAGCAGACAGAAGCTTAAATGCCTGATATTGCGATCGAACATGCCAACATTTAAAGAGCCCTGTACTGTGCTCTTCGCTTGGGATTGGTTTCGGTTGCCGTGCAAGATTCACGGTGCGCGGTCCCTCATCCATGCAACGGATGTAGCGCGTGCAATATCCAGGCTAGTCTAGTCCGTCAGCCACCATCCAAAGACCACTCCAAACCCACGGTACCGCGGCTCGGCGATGCATGTCATTTTATTTATTTGTTTTATTCGGTAAATGGTCATAAATCCTTTTCTCACCTTGCCCTGTCAGTGCCTCGTCAGTCCAGTTTCCGTGCGATGCCGCCATGCAGCGCGAGAGCGATCGTGCCGTGCCTGCGCTGCGCCTTGAGTCCGATCTGCCAAAGGAAGTTGTCAGCATGGTAGCCGGGGTGACACCGGGAAGCCGGTTAGCCGGTTAGCCGGCGTCGCCGATTTTGTATAGCATTGCGCAGAAAACCGGTGGCAGAGTGGTGGAATAATAATAAAAATAGTAGCTAGAGAGGGGTCCCTCGCCATCTATGGGAAACGGTGCGAAGAACTTCGGGAAGAAGAGGGCATTATGTTTCCTTCGGCAATCCTTTTGCGTCCTGGGCTAACACTCTGGTGCTCATATTAATATATGACATAGTGTGTAAATAGGGTAAATCAGATTGCGGTTACTCGATCTCGACTAGCGGTCCGCAGAGCTCAGAGTTTTAAGGAATAAGAAATCATCAGGACGAAATGCCGGAGACAGAGCGATAGAGCGAAGAAAAGGGTGAATGTTGACTAACAGGCACACACTCTCTCTCTGTCTCTCTGTCCCTCTGTTCGCTGCTGAGTGAGTGGCATTACGAGGATTTGCAGAACCGCGAACCAACTCTCGATACAATGTGGCTGAAGAAGAGGAACCCCCCGGGGGCGCTCTGGTTAGTGCTGCTAGTCCATCGCCAGAGGCGATCGTGAAAGGAGTCGCGCGTGGTGATACAACGTCATTCGTGCACAGCCATCGGTTTGGCCATCATGCTGCTAGCTGGCCATTTTCTGCGACCGTTGCTAGTGAAAGAACGAACGAACGAACCTACCAGACATCGTCGCGATAACCCAATACCCCCCGGATACCTAGAGCGTACTTCGATTAATCCACTGCGTTGCTTTGTTTCTTTGTAGATTGAACAACGTGCGCCATCATCATCCGCGTGGTGTGGATCATCAGGCGGCGGTGGCAGCGGCCATGGCACCACCCCATCTGCAGATGCAGGTACCGCCCCCTCCTGCGCCACACCAGTCACAGAATGCCCGCAAGCCACCACCACCGTCGGCCGGGCCCGGATACTACGCACCGAATGGCACGATTCACGGAGGGCTCCAGAAGCCGCCACTACCCCTAACGGCAGCTCACATGCATCCACCGCCTACTCTGAACGTCGGGCCGACTCCTCAGCAACAGCAGCAGCAGCAGCATCTGCCAGGACAGCATCCTGGTGTCGTCGTCGGTGGTAAGCTACCGTACGGAATGGGTCAACAACAGCAGCAGCAGCATCCGGGAAAACAGTCAGTGTCCCATCAACACTATCCGTCGGTAGCGATGGCACCACCGATACCAGTCGTGTCGGCGGCAACTCCAGCCGGTACCAAAACACGACACATACCCTCGAATACAGACCGTGAGTGTTGCCGGAAACGCTTTGCTGGCAGAGGGACGAACGATCTAAGCCGGTCTATTTTTCTTTGCAGAAAAACATCACCATCACTCTCACAATACATCACAGCAGGCTGCAACGACGACGACGGCGACGAATGGAAATCTAGGTCCGGGCACGAAACCAACGACAGAGAAGCCATCCAAATCGTCCGGCGGTGTGATAAAGCATCATCACGCATCAACGAAGGAGATGGCAGGCACCACCACCAAGGTCAGCTCAGTACCAGTAGCAACAGCGCCCATTACCGTGAGCGCAAATCTGCCCAACGCACCGGTCGTCTCGATCATCCCCGGGTCGGTTGTGAACGTTGTCAGTGATGCCTCTGCCTCCGGAACTGGCACTGTTACTACGGGTGCCGGTAGCAATGGTGGTGGCACTGCCAGTGCAGCCTCTTCGACGGCACAACCTGCAAACGCAGCAACAACGAGTGGCGATGATGCAATGGCACAGGGTAGCGGTGGCCAACAGCAGGGCACCGGCCCGGCTACCCTGTCCTCTTCCAACTCGTCAGAAACCTTGGCAAACATGAAAGAGAAAACGACAATGTGTCTGGTGAATGAGCTGGCGCGATACAACAAGATCCAGCACCAGTACCGGCTCACCGGTGAGACGGGACCGGCCCACAGCAAGCGCTTCACCGTCACGCTCAAGCTCGGCGACGAAGAGTACACGTCGGAGGGGGCGAGCATTAAGAAGGCGCAGCATAAGGCGGCCGGTGATGCGATTGCCGCCACGAAGTACAAGCACCCGCCAGCTCGCACCAACCGCCGTACGAAGAGTGGTGTCAAGGGGAACGTGGGCAGCTTCACGCCAACCGTCGAGCTGAACGCGCTCGCCATGAAGCGGGGCGAACCGACGGTCTACAAGGTGGTGGCGGTACCGTCGACCGTCTCGAAGTACGCCCTCGCTGGTCAGCCCGGTACGGTGCCTGGAGGTGGAGCTTCCGGTGGTCGCAGGACGATGGTTGGACCGGGGGCGTCGGCAACCGGCATCGATAAGCTACCGCAGACGGTCCCGGCCGGTATGTTACCACCGTACGGTGGTTCATCGTTACCTCCAGGAGCACCTGGTGGTGGTGGCAGGTACGGACAACCGCACAGTATTGATGGCGGTGGTGGTACACCGTACTGGAATCGTGGCCCAGGTGTCGGTGGAGGGAGAGGTGGTATGGGTGGATTCCACCCCGGGAATCAACCGCAGCAGCATCATCAGCAGCAGCAGCAGCAGCTTCATGCTCACCATCCTCGTGGTCCGGCCGGTCTTGGGATCGAGGAACATCATCACCATCATCACCTTCATCATCACCATCCACCACCTCCTCCGGCGCATGTCAATCATCACCATCTACACCATCATCAGCATGACGCAACGGGTCATGCAGCTGGTGGCTATGGCGGCGGTGGTGGTGATGGTGTGCACCATCCTTCCAGTGCACCGTTACCAGCCCAGGAACTGTACAAGGCGACGCTGCGCGTTGGCGAACGAACGTTCCTAGGCGAAGGCCATACACCGCAGGCAGCACGGCATGATGCGGCGGCGCGCGCTCTCGAAGTGCTGAAACCACTGACGGCCTCCGAGACTGGCTCCGATGGTAAAGGCAAGCAGGGTGCTGGCGGTAGTGGAGGAACGGCAGCCGGTGCGGGAGATGGCGAGACAGCACAGAACGGTCATTCCGGCGAGGGTGGTGACGGTGATCCGAACGCGGAACTCAAATCCCCTATCTCGCTCGTCCACGAGATGGCCGTCCAGCGCCAGCTGTCGGTCGTGTTTGAAGTGATCAGTGAGAAGGGCCCACCGCACATGACGGTTTTCGTGACGCAGTGCAAGGTAGGAACGATCGTCACGGAAGGCGAGGGTACAGGCAAGAAGCTGTCTAAGAAGCGAGCGGCCGAAAAAATGCTCGAACAGCTACGCAATCTACGGAAAGCGGAACAACAAGCGGCACTCAGCAACGGTGGATCTGACGCGTGGACCGAAGGAAAGACCGGCGGTGGTAACGAGAAGCGCAAGAGCAAATCCTCTGCTGCAGCTGCTGCGTCCGCTGCCGATGGTTCCGGTGGTGGTGCTGGTGTGGCGACGTTGAAGAAGAAGGCACGCAATCTGATCAAGGAAAAGTCAGTAGCGGAGGGTGGCGTATCGGAGAAGGAGAACCCAATATCGCGCCTGATGCAGATACAGCAGGCACGCAAGGAGAAGCAACCGGTGTACGCACTGGTGGAAGGTGATCGACCCACCACCGGTCGTCGGAAACAGTTCACCATCGAGGTAACGGCGGCCGGCAAGCGTGCGGTCGGTGTTGGTATGACGAAGAAGGCTGCGAAATGGACCGCCGCCGAGGCACTGCTGATTGAGCTCGGGTATGCACCGAGCCGGGCCACCGGTGGACCGGTGAACAAGGAGAACCAGTCGTCGGCAGCCAACGAAGCACCGGCAACCTCTCGAAAGGTACTGTTTAACGATCCATCCGATGCTTCTGCCGGCGGTACACCATTGAAACCAGTGAATGGCAGCAATCAAGGTAAGGACGGATATAGCTTCTGAAACGTTTTCCTCGATTGGCCTTTCATTATCTAAAATTGTCATTTTCGGTAGGAGCAGGAACAGTACAGAATGGCCGAGGTGATGGCGCAAGAGATTTGATGAATGACAGTACGGCCTCAAACGACAGCATGGCCACCAACAGTTCCGGCGTGTCTAGTGCATCTTCCGGTGGAGCCGGTGGGCAGCCGCAAACGGTGAACAGCTCGGTGCAGTCTGCCTCATCTGCTACCAGCACGCCCTCGAAACCGGACGTCGGTCGAAATAAGGAACAGCTTCTCTACCTAGCCCAGCTCCTAAAGTTCGAGGTAACCATCAGCATCCTCCTGATCAAGTTGGTTGCCGTTTTTCGAAGAAATGCTTATACGATCTGTTGCATTTGCAGGTTCAGTTCTCTGACTTTCCCAAAGGAAACCACGGCCAGTATCTGACACTGGTGGTACTCACCACAGAACCGCCCCAAATGTGTCACGGTAGTGGTGCCAGTTTACAGGAATCGCAAGATGAGGCGGCCCGTTGTGCGCTTGAAATGCTGGCCAAGATCGGACTGGACAATGTGAAACCCAAGACGGTATCGGCGGCCCCGGATGGTGCCATAGCTGCAGGTGGTGCGAGCAAGTAGAGTGGTGAATGCGTGTGCAGTGAAGCGTGGAATCCCGGGAGAATAGTTTTAGTGTATGCACAAAAGTGTTATGGATCACCGATATGTTCCTATGGTGTGCATGGGTCTCCAAACCCACCATGGGA
>NC_064878.1:55378548-55381048 GCF_943734665.1 Anopheles aquasalis | reverse complement strand
CCTCGGGTTGTTCGGTGTGCTCGGAGTTGCTGTGTTTGATTCCGCCAAGCCCGGGGACTGGCGGTTATCTGTCCGTTCGTAAGTTGCGCGTCCTATTATCGGAACCAATTTTGACCAATCAACCTACATCGCCTGCCGTATCATCGCAGGAGGGAACATTTCGGCGATCGTCACCATCGTTGGCCGCGCATTCGTGTTGTTCTAGCCGGAGCAGTTGGTTGTGTTGTCGCGGTTTCAGGCGGAAGAGGAAATCATGTTCGGTCTGTACGTGGCCCTGACGGTGTTGGCCGTGTGTCTGTATTTCAAGTGGGACTGCAGCTACTGGCACCGGGTGGGCAATGTGGCCGGTCCGAAACCGTTGCCGCTGTTTGGCAATCTGCTGGAGCAGCTGACTGGGCGGAAGCATTTCGGTGAGATCTTCGGTGAGATCTACCGCTCTTTCCCGCAGGCCCGCTGGGTCGGGTTCTACAAGCTCTCGAACAAACCCGCCATCGTCGTCCGCGATCTGGATCTGGTGCGCGACGTTATGGTGAGCCATTTCTCTTCGTTCAACCAGAACGACTTCCACGTCGACGAAACGGTCGATCCGTTGTTGGCCTTCAACCCGTTCGTTCAGTCTGGGGAACGGTGGAAGCTGAGGCGCTCGCAAATGACCAGCATCTTTACGATGAACCGGGTGCGCAGTACCTTCCCGCTGGTCCAGCAGGTGGCGGATGATTTCGTGAAGTATATCGAGCGTACCAAGCAGCAGAATCCGGACATCGAGGCGAAAGATGTGAGTATCGTGGGGTGGGGGCCTGCTCCTTATCTGACTGCTGCTGTGACGGAGTTGATTGATCTCATGTTGTAATTCTCTCTCGTTTTGTAGCTTTGCATCAAGTACACCGTGAATGTGGTGGCCAGCGTAGCGTTTGGTATCGATGCGGAATCGTTTACGAACCCGAACGCCGAATTCCCGCGCATGGGCAACGCACTCTTTGCACCTTCTTTCATTACCGCGCTTCGGTCACAGCTGGCTCTGTTTGCACCGGATCTGGCAAAGCTACTGCGTGTACCGTAAGTGGAGCCCCATGCCAGCCAAGGAATACTTCGCCGATGTATGCGACTATTTTTATGGTTGCCCTTTGCTTTTAGCTTCGTACCAGGATACGTCGATCAATGGTTCCGGTCCATGGTGCGTGAAACGATCCGCCAGCGGAAGATAGAGAAGCGACAGGATCTGTTCCAGGCGATGTACGATAATCTGTCGGAAAATGGGACAGTCGAGGTGGACGAAAACTCAATCACTGGACACTCGGTAACGTTCCTTTCGGAAGGCTTCGAAACCTCGAGCACGATGATGTGCTACCTGTTGTACGAGGTATGATAACGTTGTGGTTGCCATTGCAACGACATTGAGACATTTAAATTCTTCTTCTCCTCATTCCAGCTTGCGTCCAATCCTTCCGAACAGGAGAAAGTAGTAAAAGAGCTGCGCACGGTGCTGAAGGAAACCGATGGTAAGCTGACGGAGCCCACTTTGCATAAGCTGACCTACATGGAAGCGGCTATGATGGAAACGTTACGCATGCATAGTCCGGTTTTTACGCTGCCCCGTGTTTGCACCAAAGACTTTGAGCTGCCACCGCAGTTCCCGAACGATACGAAGCAGGTAACGTTGCGGAGTGGCACCTCGGTCGTGATACCAGTGTACGCGATCCACAATGACCCGGAGATCTACCCGAAACCCAACGTTTTCGATCCAGAGCGGTTCACGGAAGATAATCGCAGTTCGAGACATCGGTATGCGTTCCTTGGCTTCGGTGAAGGGCCTCGTCTGTGTTTGGGTACGTAATGCGAGACAAGAGGTGGCAGTGTGCCTACAGCGAACCTTTATTAACGAACTAATTGTTCTCTTCGATTATAGGAATGAAGTTTGCGCTCCATCAGACCAAGATTGGAATAGCGACGCTGCTCAACCGGTATAGCGTGTCACTGTCGCCGAAACAAGAACTTCCTTTGGAGTTTGCAAGGAATTCATTCCTGTTAGCACCCAAATCAGGAGTTTGGCTTAACTTTAAGGAACGCCCTTAGTGCGGCAATACGTAGACTGGTGTAGACTGCAGCAGCGGTAGCTCGACGAAAGTTATTAGAAGAAATAAAATCCGTCGACAATTTTAATCTCGCTCGTGCTTTAAAAACGATTTCAATGGTTTCAGTATCAATTTCCATATCACATTTTTTATTAACTTCGTTATTAATTTGAATTTTTTTCGCCCGATACTCATTTCGCCCCGGAGCCGGTTCCTTCGCCCGCCTTCGCCCCATTGTTTACGCGTTTTGTCAAACCGCGGCGGCGTCGTTTTTAAGAAACCGCGGAACCGAGTTTTATGTTTGCGGCTTTTCCTCATCACCGGTTATTTTATCGCGCCGATTGACCATACCTGCCGCCTATAACAAGCATGGACAACGAAAGGTTAACACAGTTACCGATGGCGAGAATACGAACCGTGATGAAGAC
>NC_064878.1:55366048-55376048 GCF_943734665.1 Anopheles aquasalis | reverse complement strand
TTACCAAGCGTGATAGCGGTCCTCCTCCAACCGGTTTACTTCCTCAAGTGGATGGCCATCGAGGAGAAATGTGAGTACGACGTCCCTGTCGCCCTGTATTTTACTACCTTGCGCTAACGGTAATCCTCTTTCTTTCGATTTCATCATAGTTACCACGGACAAAATGGACGCAATGCTGAATACCGACTCGGAGGATCCGTTCGAACTGCTCGATCCGGCCAACTTGGACGAGCTCAAGATTCCCAAGTGTGCCGATCAGTTCGCACGCCTGCTAGATGCAATAAAGGAACGCTACTGCGGTCTACCACAGCCCGGCCAACAGCTTCAGTTTCTCGATCTGCAGCTCAAACTGATCGATAACTTCCGGCGCCGGCTAGTGCAGCTTTACAATGATAGCGCGATGGCGGTCAATCCAACGAAAATCATCAACGCCATCAACTACCTTACGTCGGTGCTGCGCGAGTGGGGTGAAAATGTGCACTATCTGCATCTGCATGCGGCGCTGCATGGTACGGACTCGCAAGACATAAGCTCCGTGTTCGATCGTACGATTGAAGAACTCGATCACTGGCAGCGTACGCTGGTGCAGCGGATAGTAACGTGGGTGGTGTACGAAATCACTGCCCGCTCGAGACCGTACCGGCACGATCTGTGGCCTTCGATGGCGATGCACGATGTCAAGGAATCGCTCACGTTATCGCCGACGGCGAGCGAAATGTTTCAAACAATCATCAACCTACTGCACGATCTGGACCACGAACTGTCGTCCAACGTGTTCACCATTGTGCTGCGCATAGTTGCTGGCCAGCTGGACGAGTGGCTGCTGACGAGCATGATCATGAACACCAAGTTCTCGACTGGCGGTATCCAGCAGTTCCATTACGATATGACGCGCAATCTGTTTCCACTGTTTGGCCAGTATGCACTCGAACCGAAACTGTTGTTCAAACGGTATGCTGCTGGTGGTTTGTGACGCCGATGGCCTTGCTAATGATGTTGTGTTGTCCATTTTCAACAGGATCAATGATGTCTGCGTGCTATTTACGCTTCCACTCGGTACGGCCGTACTGCTGCGTGAGACACTACGCGGTGACACAACGGACAGTGAGGATATAACGCGAGCCCTTCGGGAGGTGGGCATGACGATCTTCAATCGTAGCACCGCACTCGAAGTGCTCGATCGAAGGAATGATATGCCGTCGACTGTTTAACCAAAAAGATTCCAGATCGTTCATAAACACAGCGTTAGGTGATTAATCGGGGAGCAAGGGCAAAAGTGAAATATTTTGTTAAATAATATTTATTTGTTTTAAAGTCTACACAACCGAAATGCTAAGAAGATAATTTAAATCGAAAGGTCTACCACGATGCTGCGATAGAACGGTGGCTCTTACGGAACACTGTCTGCCGAAGAGTGGTCCTGGTGCTTCGTGTTTTTTCTCTGGCGGAAGCAGTTGATATTCCTGCTGGTAGCGGTATGCATTTCGATCAGTATCTGATCCAGTGGTTTCCCTTTCGTCTCCGGTACGAGCGCAAACACGAACACGACGAATGCGGCCGAACAGGCGGCAAAAATCCAGAAGGAAACGTACGTTCCCGCTTCATCCGATATTAACTGGTACAGTTTGGATACACCGAAACCGACGGAACCGGCAAACATGGTGTAGATAGCGGCCGCCACCGCTTTCACGTTCGCCGGGAAGATCTCACCCAGAATGGCAAATGGAACGGTCGCCAGTCCGATCGTGTAGCACACGATATACAGCATGATCACAACGAGCGGTATCCAACCGATCCCGTCCACGTCAACCTCCTGCTGATCGAGGAAAAAGTACAGCCCGACGATGAACGTCCCGATCGCACAGCCAACGGTGGAGAACAGCAGCAACGGTCGGCGTCCGATGCGATCGACGATCGAGGAAGAGAGGGCTGCCGTGACGAGCTGAATGACGGCCATGATGATGGACGATTCCTGCGCTTTCAGACCGATGTTGACCTGATCGAAGATTTGCTGCGAGTACGCGATCACGGCCTGGCTACCGCAAAGCTGCTGCAGAGCACCAAGTCCCAGGATAATGATCAAACTGCGCCGATTTCCGCGATTCAGCAGATCGCGAAAGGTGCCCCGGTTGCGTTTTGACCGCTCGACCGCTGCCTGCATCATAGCCAGTTCGGTCTGGACATCGCTAGTACGTCGCAACCAGCGAAGGTTCTGCTCGGCTTGCTCCGTTCGCTCCTTACCGAGCAGATAGTACGGTGATTCCGGTAGCCACAGGAACAGCGCAAAGAAGGTAACCGGAAAGGCGATCGAAATCCAGGCCAGTGTACTGTAGGCAACGTACGGACCGATGGCGTATTCGAGCAGAATGCCCGTTTTGGCCATCACCGTCAGCAGCGTACCGATCGATCCACGTATCCGATCGGATGCGATCTCGCCCAAATAGAGCGGCATGGATGAGTAAGCCATACCGTAGGAGATGCCGCTGAGGGCTCGTGATATGAACAGCACCGTGACCGATTCGCCAACGCCGATCAGTATCCATCCCACGATGCTGGGCAGTACGGCAAGCAGCAAGGTTAGCTTACGGCCAAACTTATCGATTAACCACGCCGATAGAACCGGACCGGCGATGGAGGTGAGCACGAGGATCGACACAACCCAGGAACTCTCGTCGGGTGTCACCGGAAGGGGTGAGTCGTCGGCCAGCAGCTTGGGCAGGGTGGGCGATGTCCAACCGTACGATGCTGCCACCGATAGCATAAGCAGCGTTCCTGTTGGGCCAAACAAAAACATCCACGATCATAAACTCCTCCGTCTGCGTCTGTCTGGCGATTTGGCTGGCCAATTGCCCTAGCCGCACCTCTGGTGGATTCTGGCCAATTACAAGCACACCGGACCCGCGGATGATAAGATAAGCCTGCGCACCGGGCTGGTCATTATGCAAAAATGTACACCCACACCGGCCACAGTTGCGCCGAGGATGATGATGTCGCCACGATTGGTTATCTTATATTGCGGGCGATGACTTGCCGGCGATTGGGTAACAGATTGCCTCTTCCAGGGGGGGCTGGCCATAAGATTTTCTGTTTCTTACCAGTGAAAGCGGCTAGATATTGGTTCGAATACTTTCGAAAGTCTTTTATATTCTCGATGAATCCCATTGTGCTGGCGGAATGCTGCTGGCTGGCTAGCTGACTTTTTTTTTTTGGATCGTTGCTGCAGCACGCGCGAAGAAGTGAAGACGAACTGGCCACTAGCAGCGCACAGGTCCAGCGCTGATACCGTATTGGCCATCGTTGGAGGTACTGGCTGATTTATTGGTCCATTCATTCCCTCCCACAATACGGTTTGATTAGCTGTCGATTAATGCGTCCAAAACGGTGATCGATGAGCGTCAACACCCGTGCCAGTAACGCGTCGCCGATAGGCCCGACCACGCGTAAGGTGATATTTATGTTTTCTACTTGGGGCAGACGCCGGATCGGGCTATCATCCGATGACGAGTCTTTAGATAAGCGCAGTGGAACTGACTCCCCCTTGGGAAGCACCTTCCTTGTGACGTCATCGATATGGCGATTTTGGGAATAATCGGAACCGTCGGACACCTCCGAGTACCTTTGGTTGTTGGGACATCGCTTATCGCTTGTTGTCGGTAATCAAAGCAGTAGCTATCCAAAGTGATATCCCTTTATCATGCGATGATAAGCCTCCGATTGGTGTTTGACTTAAAATCAAAGACTCGATAACGAAGTGCCTTCACCCTTATTTACTTACTGTTGGGCTGGGTCGTCGTCTCCTAATCGTTAGAGCCTTTCCGTGGTTAATCCGTGGTCAGTTGTCCAGGTATTAGGAAGTGTGTACCGTAGAACCTGTCTACAATGTTCCTAAAGGATTCTTACACCTGGACCAATGAACTTTGTCGAGAATTAATGAGGCAAACCGTGAGCTACGGTGTGGCTTGCATGGCTTTAATTACATTCTTCCCCAGAGAATGATAATTTAGATAACAGATTTATGAAGGCTGTTCTGATATCAACTGATATCGCTGCAGCTGCAACTGCTACCCTCCTGCTACTGCTGCCAGTGCTCTGTCTATCTATCTACGGCGATAGTTTTCCTTATCCCAATATCTTAGCCACGTGTCTGGATCTGGAATGCATGTTCTAGCCTTGGCCGCGTGCCATTCAATCTGATAGCGTCGTTATTTCGACAGATCAGTTTTATGGCTGGATGGTACCCACTGTTGTAAACCCATTCATCATATCACCCATTCTTCGTGCTTGATTTGGGGAACAAATCATAAAACATGGTCCAGGTATGAGTCCGTCAACGCCTCCGTCGTCGCCACTGAAATGGACGACATTTCGTTGCCGACAGTGATCAGTAGCGGACGGCAGCAGTAGATGATGATGACACCGACAATCCGAAGTGGACAGTATCGTAATGAGTACCTTGCTGCTCTTGCAGGTAAGACAGGGGGGTTCGTCTGTCCGCATACTGTCCTTCTGATCTCTAATGTATCCTTTTCCCCTTTTCACTTTCCAGCAACCTCATCCCTGGTGGCCTCGGTAGCCTGTGCAGGATGGTCTTCACCGGCGATACCGATGCTCCGTGGTGCCGATTCCCCCATTCCGATCACTGCGGACGAGGGTTCGTGGATTGTGTCACTGCTGTCGATCGGTGCTCTGTTCGGTCCGATCGCTTGTGGGCTGCTCGTCGATCGGTACGGTCGCTGGAAGGTGCTGATGGGATCGGCACTCCCGATAGTGCTCGGTTGGGTGATGATCGCCTTTGCCCAGGCCATTGGTGTGCTGTACGCGGCACGGTTGCTTCATGGATTCGGTTACGGACTCGCTTACTCCGTCACTCCAATCTATCTCGGTGAGATATCATCGGACGCGGTCCGTGGATCAACCGGAGTGTTAGTGACGGTCATGGCCAAGCTGGCCTTTCTACTCCAGTACTCGATCGGTCCGTACGTAGGCTACAGGGCGCTGGCATGGATATCGCTGGCCTTTCCGGTGCTGTTCTGTGTCGCCTTCGCTTGGATGCCCGAGACACCGTACTACCTGTTGGCTTGTGGAAATGACGAGGCTGCCGCCAGCAGTCTACGGTGGTTACGGCGAGATGAAGCCATCATTAGTGAGCTCGGACGCATGAGAAAGCTGGTCGAACATAGCAAGCACGCAAAGACCAACCCTCTGGGGCAACTGTTTGCAGCGACAAACCGAAAAAGTCTCCTCATCATTCTGCTCCTCTCGCTCGGCATGCAACTGACCGGTATTAATGCCATCCTCGGTTACTCGCAGACCATCTTCTCCCGGTTGGCGCTTCCGCTATCGGCCGCCGAGCTATCGATTGTGCTTGCCCTGGTGCAGCTTGGTTCCGTGATGTTACCGACGTTTCTCGTCGATCGGACTGGCCGTCGGCCACTGCTGCTCATCTCGACCGCTGGCTCAGTGGTCGGGCTGACTACCTGTGCCGTGTATTTTACGCTCGATAACGCGGGCGAATTATCGTCAGAACCAGGAGCCGCTCACGGTTGGATACCGTTTGTGGCCGTGCTGGTGTTTATCGTTTCGTTCGCGGTCGGCCTAGCCACCGTTCCGTTTGCTATCCTTGGGGAGGTGTTTCCGAAGCATATCAAAGCCATGGCGAACGCGGTGTTTGCGGTGATTACATCGGCGGTCGTGTTTTCGGTCGTCAAGCTATTCCAGGTCATCTCTGACGGGGCCGGTACGTACGTTTCGTTCTGGATCTTTGCTGGTTGTACCGTCGTGACCGGAGTGCTGATCTACTACATCATTCCGGAAACGAAAGGCCAATCGTTCGAGCGTATACAGGAGATGATGCAGAGCGGTAGGAGCTGTGGCCCTTCGGAAGTCCAGCACAGTGAAACGTTGAAGCAGAGGAGACAATTGCTCTGTTAAGGGAGATCTCAATAAAGAATTGTGTAAACGATCATTATGAGCGCTATATAATTAATTTAAGAATATAAAGGATTCAGGAACCACGTGCTTCACGTAAATTCAAATTCCAAAAAGAATGGCAGTTTGGCTCCCGTAGTGAGATACACAAGGCGCGAGTGAGAATTTTAACTTGATTTCTCACCGCCATAGTGAGAAGGTGGTGTCTTGTTTGTAAACAAACACTCCTGCGAATCGTGGTTGCCGCCGATAAATTACTGATTCTTTGCCTTCCTGGATTACCTTTAAAACTTAAGTGAAATAATGCTACCGTGCCCGTTCCATGTCCGCTCGGTGGTGATTGCCGGGGTGCTGGTGCTTGTGTCGCTGCTACCGACCTCGCTGGAAGCGGAAATCGATTGCAACAGTTTGCGGATGGGCCAGTTCCTCTGTCCGGATCCGTCGCTGCGCCAGATTGATCCCCGCACACAGCAGCTGTACGGATGTACGAAGGAGAATAAGGCTCGCGCCTGGTGTATCGCAGCCGATGGCATCGTGTGTAGCGAGACGAAGAATGCCAGCTTCACCCGGGAACTGCCGTGCAAGTGGACGTAAGTACATCCTTCCGGTCGAGCACGGGATGCTAGAATTTTCCGGGAACTGGGGTTTTGTTGACTCCCTTTCGAACTGTTTACTTGCAGCAATGGTTATCACTTTGATACGGCCCTGCTACTGTCCGTGTTTCTGGGAATGTTCGGCGCGGATCGATTCTACCTCGGTTATCCGGCACTGGGATTGCTAAAGTTCTGCACCCTGGGCTTCATGTTCCTCGGTCAGCTCGTTGACGTGATACTGATAGCGACACAGGTCGTTGGACCAGCCGATGGTTCGGCATACATTATTCCTTACTACGGACCCGTGATAACGGTAGTGCGGAGCGATAACTGGACGTACAGGTTGCCGCAGGATAACTGGTGATTGCTGGCCAACGTTTTCCGCCTATCCCGGTGGCCAAAGACACTGAACTGAGTCGTGGGTGGAAGGAACGGCTGTGCCGTCGCGATTCCTGTCCACAAAAGACCTTACAAACGGTGAACCCGTGTTTCGCGAGAAATCACGGGGTTGGAATAATGTGATACGAAATAGATAGAAGAGTAGTAGTAGTAGTAGAGATCGTTACAATTCGTAAGAATAAATATGTTAAAATACCATCAGATAGATTCCATCTGCCAGTGAGAACCCCTCAGTGGGATGGGATGCAATCGATAAGCTGAGGGTGGTACCTTAGCATCAGTCTGCCCAGTTTTCGCTACCCATTTGTACAGCCAGCCACCAATAAAGCTCATCTTTGAAATCGAAAAAGTAATATTTCTAATTCGTTTGCCCTTTGTTCATGATCCTCTAGCTCCTAGCGTTAATGCTACAAACGACCTGCCCTCTCTTTGATCGATAGAAAAGAAGCCAAACGAATACGAAGATTTACAATTGAAATCGGCCGGAATATGGGTCGGTAAACAGACTCCGCTTTTTCTTCTTCCAGTGCTTGCTGTGTCCTTAACCACCTGCCTACTCGCACAGCCCCCCTGTGTCCTGTGCGTGTATCGATGCCATTGCCATTGCGGTGGTGCGACAGTTCGCGAACCGAATTTACGATGCGCTCTTGGCCGCGATTGGCCACGACCAGTAGTAGCAGACAGCCGGAGGGTTTGTTGTGCAAATTTCAGTTTCACATGCCCTCCCTCCGGAATCGAAACCACAAAAGGGGCCACCAATTTACGATGGTTTCTGGCTGAAGCGAACCGTGCGCGCGCTCCTTGGACTACGGGTAACAGTGGCGGCCGTGGTGGCGCTGGTGGGAACCGGTGGGTACCGTTTGATCTATACCCATCGCGCTCCAACGGTGGCCATGCGCGGGGCGCGCTGGAAATGATGGATAAATGATGTGCCAAATCGGTTACACTCGTCGTCGGTAGTGCCCTCCACCCTTGGGAGGGAGGGAAATGGTGGTGAGGTTGCACGGAATCATAAACAATACCCCTGTTCGTTCTCTCGAAAAGACGAACGCGAATTGCCCGCAAATTTGCATTCTCAGCACCACCAACCATCACGTGGCTCCCATGAGCCGCCGCGGCCGTGAACGCCACGTGAAAGTCGAAGTAACCTCTGCGGCACAGGATTGCTTCGATGATGGATCAGTTCATGCGTAGCGCATAGGTAAGCGCAGTAGCAATAGTAGTAGGCTGGAAGTCAATTTGTCATACATTTTACGACCAAACAACACAATTCTCGATCAAGGCCAACCCGAGCGGGGAATATGTACAGCGAACGATCATCACACTGAAATGTAATCATTTTCTGCCCCGGACCGGAATTTTGGGGAATTTGAAATCCGTGAAATGCGGCCATCATTTTCCTGTCCATCAATCCACCGTTCGGCGGGGTCTGTCAGCGAACAACAAATGGTTAGCGAGAAAAAGAAAAGAAGACATGATGGAAGGTTACTGCTGCAATATGACCTCGAGCTGGATGACGGCAGGAAATGCCGATCATCGCATCATGTCGCTTCCAATATCCTCTATGCTGTGGGTTTCGATCGACAATCATCTTGTGCTTACTCAGCCCAGGCAGACTACAATGAAACAGCAACAATCGTACAGGTTCATGAACCGACCGAGAAGCTAATCGAAATGGATCGAAAAGGATATCCACGCGGCGTCGTCGTCGTTGCTGCTACCTCCTTCCATTCCTCGAACGAAAACTAACCTCTACCACCAGCCAGCCACTAGCCGTAGTCCTTCGCCGCTTTCCTTCGTCTCCTCCACGCCATTGGCCACCATAAATCGGCCGCGGTCACATCGAAATGTTGCGAAATGTTCCAAACAACCACCCAACGATGAGACAGCGCTGGAATGGAAAGCATTAAACATAACAACCGAATTTATGTGTGTCAAGAACACCACCCCTACCACCCACCATCCAGAGCAGGACCTTCCTTTCGCTTCGGTGTTTTGTGAATTCAGAGTTTGAGCGAGGAGAAGCGCAGGTGATTCCGGATAACCGAAAGCGCACCCCGAAATGGTGGTATCTGTGCCATTCCATGGCACACGACCGTTTTCGGGTCGCTCCGATCCCCCCCGGGGGGTGGGCCGTGGTTTAGTAGTGCCCTTTGTGTGGTCTAAAGGAGGGGTCCACGGGCATGGAATCATCATTCGCATGCCAGAGAGAGATAGAGAGAGCCATCATGTCAAGGTATCATCGGCTTCGAATCTTCGCTATCCTTAACACATTAATCCCCACGAGGGTTAACAGCAATGGCGGAGCGCGCCATTACGAGTCCATGGCCTACTAAATATCGTTCGCTAAATATTGAGTACTAGATCCGGGGCGGAAATGCGTTTGAAACTAAGTGTCAAACCAATTTTAAATGAATTTTCCAAGAAAAGAAGCTAGAAAAGACCATCCACCCGGGTAGTATATTCACCAACCATCATCATCATCATCGTGCTTACTACTAACGGTCGCTGCGCTGACTGCGCCCCCCCCCCCGACTACACCAAACACCGCGTGCGCCTTGCCGAATGCGATCCTTGAATGAAAGCTCTCACCACCACCAACCCGAAGGTATAAAGACGAAGGCACTCCAACCAGGAGCCGAAGCGCCAGTTCGCTAGAGGGCATTGGCATCCTTCCTGCCTTCCTGCCTTCCTTCCATCCTTTTGCTACTGCTGCGTGGTGGAGCAAGGCGGTTGGTACGTCGTCTTCGCACACAACACTCACCGTTCGGCCCTTGCCGGAGCTTGGCGCGGATCAGCGGACCAGCGCGGCGCAGTAACTCCACCGTCGGCCGCACTCCGGTACCAGCACCGGGACAGCGTGTATCGGCGGTTCGGTAAGGGTTTGTGTGTCGTGTCGTGCCGTGCCGTGCCGTGTCGTGTCGCGTGCGTGTCTTCATCCTGTCAATCCGTTCCGATTTCAATAAAAGCGTTTTACGACCTCACTGGGGCAGGAGCTTAACAGTACCACCCTTCCCTTCCCATCCACCCATGCTCTCTCTCCCCAGGAGCATGTGATTTGTGGCGCGGTGCTGATTCGG
>NC_064878.1:55356048-55363548 GCF_943734665.1 Anopheles aquasalis | reverse complement strand
TGATAATGATATCGTTGAGGACTGTTTTCCTAAGCCCTTCATGAGGACGTACTACTCACAGAGACACGCACAGAACGAACACATTAACCAAGGTCCAACAACACTCCGGTTCGGCCATCGCCCCAGGCCAAACTATCTTTATGGGAATGGTGTGTCGGACTATTGCGTTGTGGGGCTTTTCAGTGCAACAAAAGCTTAAGTTCCCTCGAAAAAAAAAGAACTGGCCATTTTGACACCACATTCCCCAGCCATCAGCGGGGCTCTCGGTGTAGTCCCGGTCAAGGACTTTCTGGCCAAAGGATTTCTGCTACTTCGGATCTACGCTTTAAGTTTTGCAGCCATTTGCAACCAATTAAACTTACACAGTGGTAGCTCGAAGCGGTAGGGTATCTAACGGAAAGTGGCCAAGAAGAGGACGGCCGGCCTGTCAGTTTTGTACGTCGACAGACGTCTACACCCCCCCTCTCCCGCAGCCGAGACCGGCAACACCGGGGGGGGGTAACAAACCGGGTCACCGTGGCCTGGTGCCGGGGTACTTTGATTTCGATTAAACTCGCGCCTTGCACACACCAACCCACACAGACACTAGGAAGTATTGGAATCGAATCGAATATCAAAAAATCCAATATTCCTTCCCCGGGACGGGGGCACAAATAAATAGGTTATGCACTCGTTCGTTCGTCCGTTCGTTCGTTCGTTGCAAGCGATTGCAATGAGTAAGGATCGTGGGGCCGCAAGGACCTACTTTCAGAAGTACTCGATACCGAGGTTGGTACGCTTGGGCCGGCAGATTACCGTGCCAGTTGTTGCCCAACGGTGAGGCAATGCACAGTCTGATCAGCCCTCCAGACCACAGGCCTATCGGTACACAGGGTAGTGGTTAGTAGTGGCAGTTTGCCAGGACACCAGGCCGGTGGTGGTGGTGGTTTGGTGCGGAGAAACCCATTCCCGTGGTCTGCCAAACGGGAATGCCGAGAATCCAAGGTTCACGATCTTGAACCGAGCCACGTGTCGGTACAGAAGGTACCTCCTCATCATTCAAGTGAACTTGGAGTTACGAAGCGACTGAGTTTGTGTGCCAACCAGTGCCAACAGCTTGATTTCGGTTTGCTTTACGGACAAATTCACCATTCAGTAAACTCTGTGGTGGTGCTAGTGCAGCCTCGCCTACGTGAAGGGTTGATGGAATAATTAAGTTCCAATTCCAAACAGCCAAACAGAGATAACACCAAAGGAAAGGAAAGGTAGGCGGAAATGGAATTGTGGATCAGAATTTGGCCTCCAAAACTGCACGACCTAACTTTCCGGTTATCCCTGCTGCTGCCGGTCGCATGCAGGAATGTTTAGTAAATTTCTTCACGCGATACACTGACTTCGGTACCGGATCCGACACATGAAGACACACGAAGGCATCCGGTTCTGCGGGGATTCACAGCCTACTGCGTCACGGGAGGAATACGGTGCGCACCGTTAGCACCGACTACTATGCTGATGTCACCCGAGCACATGGTTACTGTGTTTTTCTCCCATACTCGCTTGGATGGACGGCGCTGTATGACCTGTTTATTGGAAGCTGTATGAATTGTGCCGATAACGCTGATACAGACGCTATCTCCCGCACGCACACACGCAGACACATCACGCCAATCCGGCCTTCGGCGGAATGATTGATTTGGCTATGGCGGGGGTTATGGTGGGATCCGTCGCAGTGGCCATCGTTCGCTCCTTGTGCTTTTCGCGTGACTCCTCCTCGGTTTAACTCTCAGTTGTTACACAGCTGGGAATTACAAAACTCGCAGTACTGATAGCCCTGGTTGCCGGATACGCTGTTGCAGGTCGTTTCGTACGTTTGCAGTTGCATCGCACATCCCCGATCGGTGACGTACTGGCCCATGCTGGGAACTGCAAAGAGAGATAGAGAGAGAGTTGTCGTGTATGAAATCAAACTGATCCTTTAGGAGACGGTCCTCGGAGAAGTATTGTCCGTACCCCAGCGCTGTATTCGGTAGCAGACGTAACCGTAATTCTTGGGCCACGGTCTAATGGTGGATAGGGTCGGGTACCAAGGGTTCAAGGTTGGGTACCAGGGGTTCAAGGTTGGGTAGAGCGGTGTCGGCGGATACGTCGTTGGGTATGTGGGAGGATACGTAGGATTCACTATGCCGCCTCCCCCACACGAGATGGCTTCCAGTGGACTGTTGGCACAGTTCTGACAAAAGTAACACACTATCTGCGAGTTAACTGCAAAGAAAAGCAGATGGTATTGTCAACCCAATGTAATTGCACTGCACAACTGTTAAATCTCGTCACACAACATACTTACCACCATTGGCTACCAGTAGCAGTAGCACCAGGCACTGTGAAATAACACTAACGTTGCGGTTCATCGTACATGTACCTTTCGAACGAGGGACACACTTGACTGAAACTCACTCGGTGGTTGACGCGTGGTTTTAATAGCCGCGTGGATGCTGCTACAGCCGAACGCTCTATCGCGCGGTATCTTCGAAGCCGGGGACGAGATGTCTCGGTGTTATCAGAGACACCGCCAGACCACAGAGCACGAGGCTAGTCCGATAAAGTATGATCGAGAGGCCTCTGCAAATCTAATCAAACGCGGAATGCAAATTTCATCGTGTTGGAAAATCGGAAAGGGAAGCGTATATAGTTTTGGGCTACACGCTGGGCCCGCGATAAACGCGATGGACACCGGGTGTTGTGATTACACCCGAAAAGTGAATAATCATGAGACCATAATGACAATGCAGAAGATACGGCGAGAGAGTTGGGGGGATTTTTTGGGCCAGCAATTTCAAAACCGACTCATCATGGTTCAGGAATGTGGGCTCATGACGGCGGTGTTATCGAAGGCCGAAATAATGGGCTGCATTCTTCAGCAGCTGATTCGCAATCTGCATAATATTTATTGTGTGCGCCATTGAGTGGCCGTAGCACTGCGTGTGGTATGTGCGTACTGGTTTGAAGTGGTTTGGGGAGCTAATCGAAGATGAAGACTGATAGCGACATTCCAAGCAAGCACGTAATTCTTCGTATAATTTCAATAAATGTCACAGTAGGCCCTACGATCATAGTAGCCCCACATTGAGAGGCGTGCTGGATTGAATTGAACCGGCCTAGTACTTAAAAAGCCTCGCCTCGCCTCGCCTCGCCTACCTTGTTGGCTACTAATGCTACTACCTCCTGGTATCGATCCGTGATGACAGCTCAATGCTGTCACAGGGCGGCCGCGTGTCTGCATGATTGTGTAGTTGTGCTCTTTAAAAATAGAAATATCAAACATTTCTTTTTGAATATTTTGTTGATCAAAACACACTGCCCCGGGAATCGCTCGTCCCGTTGTCCTCCACTATGTGCCACCACTGTGTGGCGCAGTACTTTCAGCATTCCTTCCGCCGCTGCAGTAAGGTTGGCGCGAAAACGTGGCGTTCGAACGTGAAACGAACACATGGAATTGATTGGCAGTTGTGCGCCAAACAGTCAAGCAGCTCATCGTGGCTCTAATGGCAGTGCGCGCGGTCGTCCGGACGAATAGTTTCCACCTTCTATTGAGGTGTCAATTACACGTGACAGTGACTGACTCATCAGCACCTTAGATTGCGGCAAAGTTTCACCTCCACGAGAGCAACTGCCTGCGGAACTGCGTCAAAGGCGAGGATTGAGGCCAGCAGCAGCAGCAGCAACAATATACAAAATGGTAGCCCGCTACACCAATTAACCATTTTGCGCCGAAACATTGTAACGAACTTTTGGTTCTCGTTCTGACGGCACGTGACCTCCACCAGCATGACGATGATGGATGAGTTGAAGCGATGGGGTTTTCACCGAAAATTCCACTGCGACCTTCACCTGTCGAGTGCACTTTTCGGGATGGTTGGCTATTGCTCACGAATTTAAAACATAACCGCGGCATTTCCTCGCTGTCCTGCCGTTGCAGCCCACCGAACCATACTCCACCTTCACGACCGGAAGCGGAAGCAAAGGCATCAAGGCGGCGATCCAGGCGAGCAGTACGAGTTCCAGTTCGCAAAGCTCCAACAGCGGAGGCAATACGGGAGCGGTTGGTAGCGGTACCACCACGGGCACCACCAGTGGTCGCAGTTCCTCGCTGGCCCAACGGAGAGCTCAGTTTCAGGCGAACCGCCAAAACTCGGAAGCACACGATCGCCGCCATCCGCCGCTGGTGCGGGCTATGTCCGCACCGATCCGGCCAGCCGATCCCGACACATCAAAGTTCCTGCAGAGCAAGAAGAAACCTCGCCGGAGGAAAGTATTGAGGTAAGCGTTGGCTGGTTGCTACCGCGGATACCGGTCCCTCTATCACACTGCACCGCTTCCTCTTATTTTTGCAGAGAGAAAGACGAATACAATATCTGCGAAGAGGATGAGTACAGTGATGAAGGTGGCAACATCCTTTGTAGTAGCGGCAGCAGCAGCAGCTGCAACGGTACCGGTGGCGGTGCCCTGTCGACGAACGGTGCTGGTACAGTCAAGGGTTCGGCCTCTATCGGTAACGGTGGTCTACCGTTGCGGTCGCGCTCCGTACTAGGTGGAGCGTGTGATATCGAGACACTCGTGTCACTGCTCAGCTCCGGTGGTAGCGATTCCGAGAAGGAACAGGAACAACAAAACTCGACCCAGAACACGGTTCCACCGAACGGACCGGCGAGCGGGCACGGTGCCGGGTCCGGTGTGGCGTCTCCGGCCTCCTTCAGGCAGCCCTTTACGTCCGCCCACCTGAAGGGACGCGCACCGATGCTGAAGAAGACCGGTAAGTCGGTGTCGTTCCAGGAGAGCGACCTCAAACCGCCGGTCGCCAACGCCGGTCTCAATCGAGACTATCGGAAGCCCACGTTCCAGCCCACGGTAGCGAACCGTGTCCGGCGGGCTGTCCACACGCTCAACGCCTTCCAGCTGAAGGACCGCGAAAAGAGGTAACGCTAGCGCGAGATTTAATCTGTCCTGATCTGAGGTTCATTCAGTTCGTGTTTTTTTTATGCGATCCTCATCTTCACTCTGCCCTGATAGTGACGAGAAGGAACCGAACGAAGAAAAGTGGGCCTCCGATTGGCTGACCCGGGAAAAGGATCCAGGACAAAGCCCCCAGGACAGCTCACCATCGGCCGAGCATCCGACGAAGCAAGGAGCGGCCGGTGCCGGTGGCGGCAAAACCACCGAGACCACCGGCAAATCGTCTAGCGCAGCGATCGCGGGAACAAACGGCGATCTGCTGCAGTCACCGAAGGAACAGGAATGCTATCGGCTATACCTGAAGATGTCGAAGAAGGGTTTGGCCGTCTCGTACGATACCATACTGCGTGGGATGCTTACACCGACCGAGCTGCGGGTACTGCAGAAGAAGAAAAGCCGTTGCCAGCGGGCTGATGACGGTGACGGTGCGAAGGATGAAAATCTCATCGGATCGGAAGACGATATGTTGTCGCCGGGAGAGAACGGTCCGCTATCGCCGATCGCCATTACCGAGCCTTCGCTAAAGGAGCATGAACTCTCTCTTCCTCTTCCTTGCCAAACGGCTACCAGTGCCGGCGGTCTTGGTATACTGACGATTCCCGAGGAACCATCGGTGATCGAGCACGAGATCACAGCAAGTGGTGACTCCGACGTGTCCTAAGTTGGCAAATCAGACAGAATCTTAGAGAAGTTGTTAAACTGAGTGCATATATGTGTGTTTGTGCGCGCCAACTTTTGATTTGCATTGCAAAAACTGTGATAGTACTGCAGTAGTAGTGTGCTCTCTCTTTCTCTCCATTCGTTTTGCCCATTTGTTACGTTTGCCAATACGGGGGCGATGTGATATGGCTTGTTGTTGAAGTTGTTTGTTGATGTTGTTGTTGCGGTTATTGTGTCGAGAGTTTGGATTTCGGTTTCGGCTTTTACACTTGGAACTGTTTGTTCCCCGTCAAGTGTTTCTGTTTCAGTCTCAGTGTTTGCTGCGAGTGCTTCTTCTACTCCTTCATCCATCACACGCCGACATCATCATGTTCATAGTGCTTATCGGTTTATGCCTGAAGGGGTGGCCTAGAGGTAGGCACACTAGAAGAAACAAGCGCACAAATAAATAGATGGTATAGCATAATCCCAAAGGCCGTTGGCCATTTCTTTCTCAGCGTTAATTCATTCCATAACAGCGACCTTTTCGCCGGATCCTGATCGAAGTAGACATCAACTTGAGGCCAAGAGGCTGCACCTGCTTCGGTGGTTCTTTTCGATCTAAGTAGCCAGCGGGTGGGTGCTTTTGTGTTTACTCTACTTTATATTTCCTTCAAAATCTCTCTAAAATCGATCATCCACAACCCTCTAGCTGCTACATTATAACCCCACGCGCGCTACCATTCCGCCACGCTCTATGCTCTAGAAACAGCTAAGGATAAATTAGTAGCAAACAAATGGCGTATACGTTCGTGACATGGCAAAGCCGCTCTCTTTTCTCCTCAATTCTTCTGTTCACTGTGTACGGATTCGAGGGGGGGAGGGGGGAATGCGACACAGAAATCTCTCTCGATCCATCCTCTTTCCCATGGTCATGGCCAGCAAGCTGATACGCAGCAGCAGACGGGTGCCCATTCCACCGCATCGTGGTGAAATTCGTGAAACTTGTACGACACCCACATTAACTTCTGTCTGTGTCTGTATTGTGTAAATGCTGTAGCTTAATCTATAAACACATTAGAAATGAATAACATATGTATATCACACGCACTTTTAGCATATTTCATTGGGAGGGGCACATCCAGGCCACACAACTTCCAGCATCCAGCGAGCCGAAGTGGATAGAACAAATGGAAGGGGGCAAAGTGTCGGAAGAAGAGTGTCGAAAAGGCTGAGGTATGAGGTACACAGAGCCTTGGGATCAGCTCAATTCGGTGTGTGTGTGTGTGTATGTGGGTCAGTTCTTTAGCAAGCACTTCCCTTCTACATAGTAGCTTAATCATTCAATTCGCTAATACTGATCTTGCACCATTCGCAGCGACACGGCACGGCTAATCGTCACGCTTTTTCTTGGGTGTGAGTCTGTTCTGTTTCCCTGGTGATGATGCAGCCTGCTACAAGTTATGACAGGGCATAGTGCTAGTGAACGACACAAACGCGCCTACTAAGCACCAGGCTCACTGGGTGGGAAATACGGGAAATTTCCAGAATTCCAAGGGGATGTTCGTTCGTTGGATAAATACTAGAAACATAGCGGAACAGGTGACCTTTTATGCCTTTCCTTTAGCAAGAATGCCGACTCTACATGCTCACAGGGACCGATGGCACGCGAGGCGTGATCCTGTGATAAGTGGAACAGCTGTTGCGCGGTACAATTTGGCGGAGTGGAGTTTCATTTTTAAGTCTCGGTCTTTTTCCCGGGGATACCGACAGCAACATACACGGGCACCCACTCTGACGCACACATACACACATACGCCAACATACATACAATCGCACACGAAGTTAGCAGGGTGGCGCTCCTAGTCACTC
>NC_064878.1:55331048-55346048 GCF_943734665.1 Anopheles aquasalis | reverse complement strand
ATGAGGACTCCTGCAAAAGGACCCTCCGCAAAGGCGCGCTTCACATAGATACACATACGATAAGCTAGAACACTGCACAACGGACCACAAAATAAACAAAGCAAACCACGTAGCGGAGCGGAGCGTCGTGGTTGTCCACGCGATGAGCGCGTTGCGTCTCGTTGCCTTGACACCGCGGTGGTAATGGTGGACGAGGTAGCATTTATTAATCGAACCAAGCACGTCGCACCGTATTGATCACGCATAGTAACCGGGGTTACTATGATTGTAAAAATGTTTGCGAGTAGACGAAGCGCCAGCAGCGACCGTTACACAGTGGGAGTACGCGAGCTTCCTAAAGATACTGGTTCCGGTGTGTGCTGGTCGATGGTAGAAAGTCAATAACCCGGAAACATGTGTTTTCATATTTCTTACAACCGTACAGTCGCCCCCCCTTATGGCATATCGCCCAAAAAAAAAAAACGACTGTAGGAGGGATGCAATAAAAATGAGCAAGCAAATCAAATTATCTTTATTACATTCTTTTTCCACCGATTTTGCAGCCCCTGATTGGTGCAATCTACTGATGAGAAGCATATAATGTGCAATGTGTCTGCCTTCCAGTCACGGCACTAGTACATGGACAGTTCGACATGAATGCGTTAAGGAGCGGTATTTAAAAAAGGCGCACTGCTAGTATTCTAATGACTGCTGAGCTGAATGGTTGAGTTTATACTCACGTGGCCGTGCACGACTCATGCAAAAGTAACCCATTAACGGAGGAAAATCAGAGAAAAACTTCTAGTAGATCATTTGATCTTATTTTTAATTAATCCTTTATTTTAATCGGACAAACGCAAGGAAGGATACAACTTCATCATAAAACGTACACTACTAGAGCTCACTAACAGTCAAGAGGAGCAATGAATAAAATAAAACCTTTCCCTAGCGCATAGCGCAAGTACCGCATAACGTGAACTGTCACACTTCTTCACTCACCGCGTGCACTCTACTCCAACTCGGCTCCTTTCACAATTCCATGTTTAACAAACCTTGCAACTTGCTTTCGCCTGCCTTTTGGAAGCAGTAAGTAGCTGGTCAACTATTCTGTGTACACATGCCATGGAGTCTTGGGGAGACTGCGCTGAGTGCTTCTAACGCCCCCAACGAGAAGACATTATGCAGAAGGGACATTAGTGGGCCGGCGGATCGAACCGGAGAGCCGTACCCTACCGCGAAAAGTCCATTCGCGAACCTTTCCGTCGTCGGTGAATGTTTGTTTAACATTCCCCCTTCTCCCAGCGCAAATAATGGGTTTAATTGCAAACGAGCAGCAATAATAATAATCAATTCGCTTGTTTTGCCAACGAATCACCCTCCACCCACACACCACCCACCTACACGCCACACTCCGAAGTTTTACCGACAAGTTTGTAATCTAGATTGTGCGAAAGCCAAGTGCTCGGGCGCGCTCTCCGGTCGGTCCGGTGGACATACAACAGAAACCGCGACGATTCCGCGACGACCACGGGCCATACGTCATCTGGAAGCATCTGGCTGCTGTCTACAGAGAGGGCACGCGGAGTGGTTCGCGGTGTCGTTGGCCATCGGCAAGAGATGACGATCTCCCGCGCGTCTTGCGGTTTTTGCATTCGCGAAAAAAAAAAGACTTGCGCGAAACACACAGTCACCCCGATTGTTTACATTGGCCCGGGCACATATTTAGAGTACTAGCTTCCTTCACGCAAGATGCGGCGCCACACGTTGGCCAAGTGGCTCGGGGGGAAGATTCCGATCCGACCGCAGGCCACACCAGGCAAGCGATGCCGTCATTCCTCATCCTTTCTTGGAGCCGACGCCGTAGCAGTTGACGCCCCTTCTTGTCTAAACAACCGAAGAACCGATTCGCCCCGAGCAGCAGCAGCAGCACCACAAACCTCTCACCTTCCAACCGCCTGGCGCCAGTGGATTGATTTACGGACGAATTAGCATACGGTTCCACGGCGCTGGCGCTTGCTGTGTGGATGCCGTTAATGTCAGCGTCCTCGTGCCTCGTGCTTGTTCCCTCTCCAGATTTGGCACTCGCTCGCTTGCGGCACGGTTCGCTGAAACCTCGAAAGAATGTGATGGCCAAGCAATGCCTTCCACTAAGAAAAACAAAAAAGGAAACACAAGCAACAAACCGGACACAATTCTCGGACACTTATAGGCCCTCATCGTTATCCAGATGGACCGAGTGGCGGTGACGGGACACGGTTATCATCGTGACGGCAGTTCACACTTTGGACAAACATGCAAATGTGATCATTCATCGTCAGAATAGTGTGTGCAGCACAATTGAACTGTTGTTGCGCTGCTGATCGATTATTGTAAACTTTTGCCAGTTCATTACAATGTGACTGAAACGTTCTTGACCATTTCTTTTTCAGTTTGAGGGCCGTCTCTGTGCCCTCTGTTCGCGCTCATTACACTCGCAACAAACTAGCAAATGATGGTACCAGACGAAAACGTCGACGACGTCGAACGTTGCTAGCGGGCGCGTAAAGTTCCGGCCAAAGTTGGTCGCCCGGTTTTTTTGGGGACCGGTTTGTCCAGCCACCTCGTCGCTCGAGAGCCTTCTCTCTGTCCTGTGCCGGATCGGGCAAAGATTTATGGGCGCCGTTAAAAAATTACCAACCAGCCAGCCATCGAGCCGGCGCGACTTTGCGCCGGCTGGCCGCAACTCGGCTGATAATCTACCCCCGGGGGTCGCGTCGTCTAGCGATCGAGCGACCGCTCCTCCCGTGCCCTCCGGTAAGCAGCTTGCAACCCCAAAAATGGCTAAGCTGATGGAGACAACAAACTAACGTCGAACGGCTACCGTTTGACGCCACCATTTACGATCCGAGCGGATCCGACCGGCGGGGGAGATCGATGGCCTTTTTTTGTTCGAGCTCATGCCACGGCGGCGGTGGTGGGGTGCTGCCCGTGTGGCACGCAAAAATCCGGGTCCGGGACGGGCTTAGGAATTTGGTGATTCGTTAAAAAAGTTGTCAACTCGCTGGCCGACAACAGCGCAGCGCAGCGCAGCGGCAGAGCGGCACGGGAAGAAGGCAGACAGGTGAGACCGTCGGGAAGATATTTTAATTTCATCCTCCAGTGAAACCAACGCCTCAGAGACCGCATTCCGGATCCAGTAGGATCTTGAGAGGATGTCGATATTGGAGGAACGAGCGAGGGAGCGGAGAGGTAGTTATTGATTGAAACATTGCATTAGTGCTTGATCCGGGTTTTATTGATTCTGCTTCGACCAGCAGAACGCCGCCTGGCGCTGAACAAACATTTGTTTCCAGTGTTTAAGCAAACGTTTTGACAACGCACACAAAGGGAGAGGACGGAGCAAGGCGCGAGTTTTGGGACACACAACGACGTGCTGCGTGAGATCATCATTTCGATAAAAAAAAAATTCGCGGACCCGGAGTATTTCACGCTCCAGCGTCAGGTTAATGATGGGTGCAAATTCATAAATAACCATAAGCATCTCGGCACACAAACGCGACTCCGTAGAACAAAGGTGGTGGTGATCTCCCGCTGCCCAGCCCTGTCCAGCGATCAGATTGAGCTTGTACTTGAGCTAGAAACCTCCTAATGGCGATCTCTATCACTGGTAAACTGGGTTTATGGGGCCTGGCCTGGGGGCGTATGACACAAAGAAAATTTTTCCGCGTGTTTCCATTCATTGAGCCGCGGACAGGGACGATGATAAATAGATTGCAAACCAAGGGACGACCTCCTTGTACCTCCTCTCTCCGTTAGAGTGTGCAGCAGATCCCAAGTGGTGGCGGCGTGACAAACGATCACAAATAGGCGATTAGAGATCTCGCCCGGCTCTCGATTACTCTCTGGCGCGCGTCATCCCGATAATTTAAATCGTCTAGAATTGTGATTTATGTCCTCGGTTCTTAGGTGGAAGTGAAGCGACAGAAGACTCTTACTCCCGGAGTAACTTCTTTATAAAGTAGGCGCCGGGAACGGGATTTGAGATACAAGAGCGCTTTTGTAATGACTCACTCTATACGGGCGACCGCGCGTCAATCCGTTGTAGAAGACCCGGCGTGAAATATTGTGACACTAATGGACGGACAATCATAAGTTTGGTAGGTTATCACCAAATTATGCATACATCACTAGAAGGTTTTAGCATCGCTAATGATGATGATGCTCTGCTTTTAAGGATAACACTCATCGCTCATTCCGATAGTTCTAGGGAAAAAAACAGAGCATGAACCATAAGAATAGACTAGCCTTGAATCTGTCGACGAATCAATTTCGGATTCAGCCTACACCATCTGGTCTACGCCAAGCCAGCCTGGTGACCGATGAAATGCCCATTTACACTCTATCTCCCATTCGGGTGCTTATCGAGATTTAATGTTTATGATACATGTTCACACCAGCACCATTCGGGCACCATTCCAACCGGACTATGGTCACAAACCTCGCAACTGGTTTCATAATTTCATGCAAATGTATGCCATCACCACCCCCCCCCCCCCCCCCCCCCATCCCCAAAAAAAAGAAAACAACAACCACACATTAGCTTTCGGAATAGGAATATGTGTTTTGGTGCGTGCGTGCTTTGATTGCCCTCCTGGAATCGAATCGAATAAAAAAGAGCAAACATCACGGACAGACAGCAACAGGCAAATCCAATTTCCCTGCTTGGGCTGTCTTTCTCTAATCCTCACAGCCGAGAGGTAGCTATGGCAGCGCAGTTAGTAGCAACCTAGTAGGCCAAACCCAGGAAGCTGTCAGAGATCATTTTGTACTAACTTTCGATCGCGATTTACGTTTGACAGAATTGACATAGCATTCCAGCCATTTTCACTTCATCCGAGGTTAGAAAGTATTGTAAATTACCTGGATGCGAGAGTTAGAAATCCAATGTGCATTGCCGAAATCGAAATGACGAGACTCACCTGTAAAGAAAAGCGAAATAAAAAAAATATTTAATAAATCGAAAAAGTTATTTGTGATGGAATGCATGATTGGAGTAGATAATGGATAGGGAGTATAGTCAATTGGAAGGAATGTCGCGGCGAGTGTCGCAACAGTTATCGCCGCTGCATCGTTTAATTGCCTTCCTTCGGCTTCGGAAGTACGACGGGGGGGCAAACCGCAATCCGCAATCCGCAATTGCACATCCCCGTGCTCCTGGCCAGTGATCGCCAGCCAGCTAGCCAGCCAGCTGAGCGTTCGCGTGCTGAGCCGGTCCAACCTTATGTGCGCAGAGTGTCTGTGGCCCATAGACTGACTCCAAACGAGGTTTCATCGTCGAAGCATGATGATACTTCACAGCATCGTAAACCTTAATTCGCTTCAATCAGATCCAATTTCGTACACACAAACATACACACTGGCGTCGCGGAGTGTCCCGGAACGGTCGCAAGATTATGACCGGTGTACAGCCACCACCGGTGCGGTGATCACGAAAATCATCAGCAACAGCAGCAGCGTCGCGTCGTCAGCTAACAATGGAACCAAAACCGGCCGTGCTGACGTACGCGCGCCGTGGCCCGCTTATTGCGCAATTACTGGCGTACCGTACCGTGCCATTCGCGCCATTTCTTCCAAAACTACACAACTGGCGCCGAATTGACGGACGTGTGACGCCGTGTGACACAGGACATGTGAAAGAGTCGTCACCAAAAACCCACACGCCGCCAATCCCTCACTGGAACCATATAATGTATATGGTAACGGAGGTGAATGATCGCGCGGACATGAGGACAGTTTGTATTTGCGTTGCGTTACACGTTTGGCTGGTTGGCTGGCTGGCTGGCGGACGGGATCATACCCATCCACGACCTTAAACTGGGGACCTTTGCATCAACAGGAAAAGATTGCCAAAAAGTGCGCCACCGAAACCGAATACTCTGCTGCTCGGGGGACAGGGCGATCTTGCGCAGGGCCAACGTCGCCATCGTGTCGCACATACCCGCCTGCCTGCTTGCCTCCCTCCCTCTACCTTCATTACTGGCTTATTGTTCTTTATTAATATTTTATGACAAGAGGAAATGTTTCGTTTAGTAACGTTTAATCTTGCTCCATCGCGCAGACGTTCCTCCACAACCGTAGCAGCGCGACGGATCCGCGCTGCTCTTTGGCTTGGTCTCTGTCTGTCTGGTCGCTTGCCCACGACGGATGTCGCGATGATGTCGCCGTTCCCTTGCCCCTCTTGTAAACCACAGACACCGAGAAGATTGGCAGCCGGATTGGCGGACGGGATTCTTTCCAAAATGTCAACTTCATTTGCACTAATCGCGTGGCCGCGTGGCTGCTCTGCGCACACTCGAAAGGCAATCCGTATTCGCGCACGTGGCACACCCTCGGCTCGCAATATCGTGTTCCCTTTGGCTCTCGAGATGCTCTCGATAGACACCGATCAAGCGAGCAGCAGCAGGGATACAAAAATACCACAAACCAATCAGACACTCGAATGTAATGCTACTACTGCTGCTACTGGCCTCCTAGATCGAGGGTGCGAGCATGTTTGTAAACAATGATCATGATCATGTGCATGTGAGCTCGCCGCAGGCCATCACGGAGGCGAATGCAGTTCATGGCGACCTGACGGTTTCCATTCCATCTCTCGGCACATCTGCCACGCGACGGGGATTCCACACAGATGCTGCTGTCGTGCAGTAGCCACACCGTCGTCGTCGTCGTCGTCGTCGTCGTCGTCGTTCGCTCGAAAGGCACCTGGTGGTAGCCCCTAGGTAGACAAGCAAAAGGGTCTACAGATCGCGGCAGACCCCACCGTTGACCAATGCCAGACATCGTGTCTCCACTCTCGCATCGTCGCTCGTTAGTTCAACATGGTGGTCATTTCCATATTTGAACGAGCTATAGAGAGCTCCAAACGCAACGGTGCGACTCCAAATCGAGCTGCAACTTAGGTAGCGAGCCAGACAGAGAGAGAACCTTTGGGCCCAGACGGAGTGGACGGAGTTACGGGTTTCGGATGTTTGAGGAGTTTAACCAGACCGGCCTCCTCTCGGAGGTGGCTGGTAGTTTTCATGTTTCAAGACTTGCTGCTGCTGGTGGTGCCAGCATGTCTACCATGGCCTGCCAACGGCCATAACGAGCTCCTGTTGAAGTTCCTCCCGTCTGACATACATATCCAACTGTGTGTGCCCAAAACTAACGCTGGAACTTCCCTGACTCCCTTTCAATTACTCACCGCCTCCTGAGGTGGCTGCAGGAATTTTAGGGGTCTTGTTTGTTTACCAATTTCTCGCCCCAAGTTCGTTTGTTTGTTTATGGAAGCTAAGAAAAATATTTGTAAATATTCAAACCAAACGATTGGTGATCACCGATTTGGATTGAAAAAGAGGTACGACGCTCGGTCAGGTAATGGGCAAGCGTGGGCCATTTGTCCACCGTTGCTACTGCTGCTGCTGCTGGTCACAGTCAGCCACGATTCTCGAGATCGTCGTCGTCGTCACGATGTCTAGCGCACTGTTAGCTGCGTGTGCTGGCATGGCGGAGGCAATTATGAGGGAACCACCGCTACCACGGGGAAACGTGGCAAACAAATTATTGTCCAAATAAATCAAACCGATCACGGGGCTCCAACAGCACAGGCCGAGGTCCGTACTCTGGAGGCCGGTTCGCCCTTTCACTCGTTCGTTCCCCCCCCCCCCCCCCTTTATTCTCATCGCGGTAGCATCGGGACCTGAATCGGATCGGATCGGATCCGATCGTTTGTAAAAAGGTTTCACGTCCAAATTCCACACAGCCACACACCAGAGCCAACAGCGATCGCACTCCTTTCCCTTCCTTTTATTCTCATCAAAAACCTCCAACAAAAAGTATAAAACAATATACCCCCTCCATATTCTGTTCCGTTCTGTGGCGGGCCCTAGATGGCCTCGAACACCACCTCCTCGGTGATTTTGGACGCGCGCCCGCGCAGCGAAAAAGGGAACGAAAATTGGTGTTAAACTATTCATCTTTGGCCGCTTTTCGCTTCCCCGCAGCAGCAGCACCGCAGCAGCATCATCATTTCAGAGCATCATCGAAAAAAAAAACGGCCAACCCAAAAGGCGCAAAACATCAAAGCAGTGCGCGGCGCGCGACTTGGGCACTCCACCGCCACCGCTGCCACCAGCGTCATCGTGACCATCGGAACGGCCAAGGGAACACCACCTCACATCGTTCTCCGGTCGCGTCTCCTTTACGACACTTCGCATCGCATCGCATCGTTCGCCCGGAGGGCCAGGAGACAGAAACAGAGAGAGAGAGAGAGAGAGAGAGATCACAAAGCGCAAGCCGTACGGACGTAAAGGGCCGACGATGCAAGAGGCGATCGATGAACAGGAGTGGAGGGCACGCGCAGGGTACGATCATCAGGCGGCGGCTCTCGTTCTCGTTCTCTCGCCTCGCCCATCGTGGTGGTTATGTTTTACTGTTTTTCTTCGATTTTTAACAACATCCCTTGCTCCTCTTCCTCACCTTTCCTGGTCTCGCCTGATCGTCCGGCCGGGGAACGGGGGGATGTTCCTTTTGTCGATCCGAATCCTGGCCAGACAGAGCGTCGCCACTCGCGTCGCGTCGCTGCTTTTGCTGCTCGGACCACAACAGAGAGACACAGAGAGAGAGAGAGACAGAGAGAGAGGCGGAGAAGGCTCGTCTCGAGCTCGAACTCGACTCTTCTTCTTCTTCTTCTTCTTCTGCTATCTTCTCGAACCCTCACAGAACGGAACGGAATGGCCCGAAAGGGAACGCGGGATAAATGGTTCTACCACCGGACAACCCGGGGGGGACCGAGCGAGGGTGAAGTGTTGGCTGCTCTCAAGTGATCGGTCGCTCGAAAGTTAATGTTTTGTTGGAAGCACCTATGACCCTGAGCCCCCGCGCGCGCCCTGGACGCGTTGGGCGAGAGTTGGCAGCTTCTGCTTCTGCTGCAGCGTCCGGTGTGAGTTTTCTATTCTACCGAACACTACTACTCTTTTTATCTTCTGCAAGCTCAAGAAGGGGTGCCTCGATGTCTGACCGGTTCGTTGGTTGGTTGGTTGGTTGGTTGAGGGATCGTCTCACCGGTAATAGCCCCCTGCGCGGGCCAGGGAGACACCGCAGTGTATGTAAAGATGTGTTCCATTGGCCAGACCGAGAGGACTTGAATCTCAAGTACAACATAATTCAAAGTTTGACAACAGACGCGTTGTGTGCCTGCTTTATGGCCACAGAATGGGTGTTTTTTGTGGCTGAGAAAAGCGAAGAAGGAACGGTGGGCTGGTGGGCAGGAGATTGATGAGCTGCGATCGCTCCGCTATTAACGATCAATCACTCGCCATCGCCATCGCCACAATATACAAGGAATACATCCAATTCTGCATCATTATTACCGCCAACCTCAAAAAGCAGCAACGTTCACCCGCGTTCGTCCAGGATCGCGTTTGCTAAAAATAGATTGATCATCAGCATCAGGAGAAGGAATCGTAACACCAGCGCACACACCCGTTCACTTCCCGTAAGAAGTCGATTGAATGGAACGGAACGGCGGCGATGGTGCCGTTTGGCGAATAGCGACCTCTCGTTATGAGATTTGCATGCCACACGATTCCAGCTCGCTGAAGCATGAGAACATGAATCATTTCAGCCGTTTTCCTGCCCTGCTAATGGCCGCGGCGAGTGCCTGGAGCTGGATTGCAGGCGGAGCGGTACCAGAGTCACACTTCTGGATGGATGCTTTTTACCTTTACCTTTTTTCTCCCTTCTCGAACTGGAGAGACCAAAAGGAAACAATTAAAACTCGACTCCAAAACCAGATGGAGACAGAGAGAAGAGGTGAGAGAGAGAGCGAGCGAGAGGGAGGTGGAAAGGTTGCAAGTCAACACGATCGGTCGATCGGACGGACGCAAAGATCGTGGCGGTGGTGCGGATGATGATGATGATGATGATGATGATGATGATCATGCTGGTGAAGGTACTTGAGCTATGTATAGTGCCACCGCACGCCACTCCTGAAGTGTCCGAATGCCCACCTTCTTCTTACATTTCTTCTTTTGCTCCATCTTCTTCTTCTTCTTGTGGGTCTTTTGTGGCATCAAAGAGGAATCCCGAAAACTTTCAACAATCCTGCCGGCGATACCCAGACCAGGGCCGGTCTGCCCTTCTCCCTCTTTCGGCGTCTCGCATCCTCAAAAGCGCTCTAGACAGTCTGACGCGTCGGCATGATGCCTGCTGCTGTCCGCAGGCAGTATATACCCTGGCCAAAGGTTGGTTTGGTGGTGCAGAAAAGCGAACCGCCGTGAAAAGGGAGCGCTGTCGATGCACACAGCCACACAGCGCAAAGAGGTGCTATGCTGGCCAAAGGGAATCGGAAAGGTAAACGGGGTTCGGGTCTCGTCTTCTCGTCGCCTCGCACATCTTGAGTCTTCTTGCGGAGGGTTGCGGAGGGTTGCGAATCCCGGGCACGAGAGACCGTGCCAAACGGTCACACCACACCACCACAACAAATTACAACAACAAGCTCAGAGCAACAGCAAGAAGAAGAAAAGAATAAAACAAGTGAAACCAGAGGGCAGAGGACGACGCAAAAGGATGACATTAGAGGTGTGGTGTGGTGGGAGTTCCGGACAGACTCTTGGCCCGTCGGCGTCGTCGTCGTCGCCCGGCCAGACGAAAAGGAGATTCCTTTAAATTATGCGCATTACTGCGTGCGAGGTGCTACGGTGCTGTGGTGCTGGCGATGGTGTGCCATCCCTTTCGCATGCTCCGCTGCACCATTTAGCGCTTCAACGCGGATCGCCATGCCCGGTACCAGGACCGGAGATGATCTTGCGCAACTGCGCCCTGTGAGTGCTGCAGCTTTCACGGCTCAGGAAAGAGCTGGGAATTTGGACTGCAAAAATTAAATGATCCATCATGTAATCGGTCCACTGTTGTTCAGTGTTCAGCTTCACCCCTTTCCTTCCCATTCCACTATCTCTGCAGCAAGGATGGATGCGGCCCCTTTGGATGAGAGGCAGTCTCCTCCTCCATGGTGATCTTTCGGGGAATTTCGTCTCAACTTTTGCTACTTTTGTTTTCTGTATTTCGGACGTCACTTTTTTCGGCGAAGCTGTTAAAATGCCATAGTTCAGTAGTACTACCGGTTCAAACAAGCTAGAGGACATAAGCGGGGAATTGGGAAACGGACGGGAGGGGATCTCTAGGATCCGTGGCACCTACCGTTGGTTCCGATTTCAGTGGCGGTGCGGCGCTCGACGAGGGTAGCCTGGCGATCAGCAGCAGTCCCACCGACAGCCAGCAGCACACGGCCGTTAACCACATGACTCTGGGGCTCTCGGTTGGCACACTTAATTCCGGCGAATTCGAAGCCGCCGGTCTGGCGAGCCCGGAGCGTGAGGCCGGTTTCCGCGAATTCGCGACGACACCTGTGCGACACCACTAGGCGCCAAGATCAAGTTTCGGCGCGCGCGTTCCCGAGGGGGACGAGAGTTTGTTTACGCGCGAATTCGAACCCGGTGTGGCGCCACCAGCCGGTGGACTGCAGTACTCGTGTTTCTTGGCGCGACGGTGATGTCAATGGCCCTGGGGATCGCTCGCGTCAGGAATCAACCAGGGGATCAAGTGATCGAGCAACAATGTCCAAGCGTAGAAACCAGTCCGCTTTTTGGGTTGTTCCTGTTCTTCTGTTCTCCACAACAACAGCACACGTGCTCGGGCGCGCGCAAGATCACGCAATGACGCGTGAAGCAAGGATGCGTTCAACACGGTTTCATTCAACACTACACAAGCAATCGGAATCACGAGTCCACTGCACGTTATCACATATAACCACTCACACAGACACGTTGCTCTAAGAGTAAGTTATTACTTTTTGATACAAATTGACCTGATTTGATAACCACACGCTGGATGACGCTCGTTCGTTCACTCAACTCGCCCCTTGGTTTCTCTGCTGGTGCCGAGAGCTGGTTACTGTTGATCAACGGTACAACCTGTGCCCTTTGCGAGCTCTGATATGGTCCACTGGAAGCTGCAAGAGAGAGAAAGGGAAGATAAACATTAGTACACCAAGCGGAACAGGGCGTGGATGGTGATAAATTCGATAAACAAGTCCCGGTAGTCTCCTGAAAGTGTGAGCGCCTCTCCTCTGGACTTACAAATCTGCCTGGTTCAGCGGTAGAACAGAAGTAATATCATGTCATCCAACAGATGACAACCAGTGTGTGGCCTGGAGTGATCCTCGCAGCTCCACAGCGCGCGCGCGCGACAGTTCAATTGCTTCAATTATCCACGCCAGTACAATTGGCCCGAGGCACTCTCTCCCCGGGCATTGCCGTGCATCGTGAATACATAAATTAACCATTCACACGTCTCACGTCCTCAGGAAGACACGTGACACGTGCAGCGCTTCTACAGAATGAGCCACTAACGAATCCCGGGAGTCGAAAACCAATTATCCATCTTAACTGGACACCAACAGTTGCGACATTTGCGACAAATTAATCGCGATGAGATAAGGATGATTTTTCTTTTACATAAAAATAACCGACGGCATTGGGAGCGTTGTGATGAATCCGTTGTGCGAGATAAGATGACACTGACACCTCATTCTCATCGAAGTGGCCATAGCTGTTGCTAGTCAACGGTGCACCTTCAAGAAACTCGACCGTCTCTACGAATCTAGTAATCCAGTCCAGCAAGAGCACGAGTGAGCCAATTCAATGACTCACCACCACTCACTCGATTGTTCTTACTTTCAGGGACAATACGCCGAGAAGGATTCCGGTTTTATTAGGAAACAACGAATTAAGACACTTATCGTCGGCACCATCGTCATGCGGCAGGCGCTTCCGCCGTATCACCGTACCGTTCGCACACAGCTCAGCATCAGATATCATGTTTTGGATGTTTGAAGCTGGAAACGATCCGCATCCGCATCACCAGACCAACTCCTTCAGTCATCAGTATTTACTATCTGGAATTCGCTTTCGAAAATTGTAAAGTGCCCCCCGAGCGAACCACTTTTCGGTGAAAGAATGTGCTCCGTTTAGCCTTCCATATCCCGAATAAACCCCCACCACCGCCACCGCCATCTGTTCTTAATGTTTGCCGCCGGCAACGACAAAGTTCTTGTTGTTGGTCCTCATGGAGAGTTCGTGGTGATCGTGGTGCCAGCGAGCACATAAAATGCCGAGGTTTATGATGATAATTTATCGCTCATCCACCCCTTCGCGTGCGCGTGCGTGCCCCCGTAGCGTGTGTTTCGCTGATCGAATCCGCGCGACACATGCCAATAGAGGTGTGTGGTGTGCGGAGGTTCGATTTGTGGCCAAGGAGAGACGCTAGGAAGATAGTGACCACGGCGTTCGAAACTGAGACGGCGGCGGCGGCGGTCGATGATCTAATGAGATGTAATTTATGATGACTTAATTTTCGGTCTGTTAACGGCCAATTAGGCGCGGTGACGCTCCTTCATCGCCATCGCCACCGTCGGCCTCTGTCGCGGCGCGCGCATCTGGCCCACATAATCCCGCGGTTGCGTAGGCTGCTTATCTTCCTGCGTTCCTTGAGCATCGAATGTTAATAAATATGTTGCCGAGAAATGCCACCACTCGCGGAGCGGAAAGGTATTCCTATGCTATGAGCTGCAGCAGAAAGCAAGCAGAAGATGAAAGTGTCCACCCCATTTCCGTGCGTGCGCCGTTGCAAGTGCACAATCAAGCTTAAGCTTGGGAGGTGGGAATGCTAAAGAGGATAACGGCAAAAGCGAATCACGCAGCCGTTAACTCCCTGAGCCACCGGGCAACTGGAGGCTGAGAATGGGGTTGTTGCGGTTGTTTTTTTTTGTTTTTTTTTATTTCCACACAACCACCGACACCGCCATTTGCCTGCCGGCCGGATCAGCCCGACATCCGTGTGCCACAGAGCATTCCAAAAATCTTGTTTCTCCTCTCGGCGCAGCCTTTTTCACTCTCCGCTCTTCCTCTGCGCTGCTGCTGCTGCTGATGCTGTTGCTGCTGGCGATAAATAATCCATTACACGCGTCCAGGGAGTGGAGAGGACCACAGGACCAGGACCAGGACCAAGACCAGGACCAGGCGCATAAAAGCACCAAAATCCCCCTCACGGCACTCGCGGAACGATATGTGGCAGCAAAATGTTAATGTCCTCGCGCCGCAGAGCCCTTGCGGATGCAAAGGAACGCGAGCGAAAGAAAAAAAACCAGCAAAGGCAAAGGAAGAGATAGAGGAGTGCGGGTGCGGTTTGCCGTTTTCACACCCGCTGTGTTTTGTGGCAAGATTTAATGTTCGTCGTTCGCCGGACCCCAAAAACGCACGCACTTGTTCGAGTGGTGGACGCGCAATGGACGCTTTTCAACCCTGATACCCAAAGCGAAGGTTGAAAAATGCTCAAAAATCACATGTTGAGCGCGCAAAGTTTTAATTTAAATAACAAAAAAAGCAGGCGCTGCAATTATGGCGGTGCAACGGCGGCCCTGCTTTAATGATCTCCCTCTCCATTTCATCCATGGTGACAGGCGAGGTAAGGTGCGTTAATAAGAAATGTAAATTGGTCCCGCTTTATCAACCGCGAGAAATGTAAGATCGCGCATAGGGGACACCAACCGGCGGAGACAGGCGGTCACGACGCGATCGAGAGCTTAAACGCGCCGCCCGACGCGCTGACACACCGAACGGTCGGTTCGGATGTTCGGAGGCGATCTACCACCGGTTGCCACAGGCCAACACGATGCCAACAGAGTGTGCCGCCTCCGTCCTGCCAGTGGAATTTCTATTGGCCAAGTGGGAGTGTGGAGAAAACGGGTCGTGTGATCAATCTTGCGGGCCTGACGGCTGCGAATGCGTAGACGATGCTTTCATCCGCAGCTTGGCCATTGCGGAAACGAAAACTTTTGCTCTAAAATCTCTATAGCACCACTTACCAGTGAGTGATCGCCGTGTTGACTGACTCGATCAAACAGAGACGATCTTCGATCGAACAATCGATCGATTGAGTTACTGG
>NC_064878.1:55303548-55316048 GCF_943734665.1 Anopheles aquasalis | reverse complement strand
TCCTTCGATATTCAAACTCGCCTCGTTTCTCATCCTGCCATAGTAAAACAAAACTAAAGCCGATGCTGTACTCGATAAACAATGGTTTGAATAAATATAAATACATTGCGTAAACAAATGTTGCACTTCTTTTTTGCCGAACAACGACCTTTTCAAACACGTGTAGCTTCTTCTCTTCTTCTTCTTCGTATTCGGCATTTTGACGTTACCGAAACGTAAACAACCGGGACGCGGGAAATCGCGATCGCTGTTTGCGGGAAGTTCTTCACATTTTTGGACTGTTTCGTGCGCGATAAGAACAAATTTAAATCGTTTGCAACCCCCGGCGTCGTTCTCGTTAAAAAAGTAGTGTGCAAGTGCAAACCGCAACGCTAAAAGATCAACAAAACTGAATCCAGAACCGAAAGAGCGTTAAAAATCCTTTTGCAACGCTACGGAAACCAGGCAACAATCTCACTCAAAGTAACCTGTGAACGAGATTCGAAAGTCTCGTAAGGAAGTAGCAAATGAAAGAGTTGGGACGAAAAGTTGGTGGAACATCGGCAATCCGTTAATAGCAATCTCAATCCGACGCAATCCGATAAGATCCACCGCTGCTGGCAGCTGCCAGCTTTTCGTGGAATGTTGTTTTGCAGTAAACGATGACACCCCAGCACAAGCCATCCTCGGACGAGGAACTCGTTGAAGTAGCAAGGCCAGCTGTTGTGAATGGTTTTCCCTTGGTATGCATTATCAGTAATTTTGCCACGTTCTTTCTTTAACTGACCGCTTTCTGTTACTTTCCCGTAGTGGATATTCGAGAATCTCGATGAGGAAAGCGAATTGAGCAGCGAAGAAGAGGGAGCTGATAATGTAGAGGCGTCTGCTGATTTGACTACGGTTGGTTCCAGCATACAGCCAGGCCAGGGTCAGCACGCTACTGAGGAAGCTGCTGAACCCAGAAACCAGTCCGAAGCAGATGTTTGCCCGAATGCTGTGCCATTGGTGTGTATGCTTTGCTAAGAAATTTATCAAGATATCTTTATAAACGCCTCATTAGGGACACATTGGTTTTCTTCTGCAAAGTGGATCCATTTGTATTCGTTCTTAATAATACTTTTTCCCAATTTTTAGTCAGTTCATGGTAGCCATGCGTTGGCACCCCAGCACAAACCATCCACGGACGTAGCAAGGCCAGCTGTTGTGAATGGTTTTCCCTTGGTATGCATTATCAGTAATTTTGCCACGTTCTTTCTTTAACTGACCGCTTTCTGTTACTTTCCCGTAGTGGATATTCGAGAATCTCGATGAGGACAGTGACTCGACCGATGAGGAATACGATTCCTTCTGCTCAAGGCCAACGGTCAGTGATGAGTTACAGGGGGTTATTGAAATGAGTGTTGGCGATTTGAAATGTGCAAACCTGATTTTCTGTTTCAGGCTGCTCAGGAAAGACCTGCAACAAGTTCTGATCGGGATTCTGGTAACAGGGTTGATTCCGATTCCGTTAACACGGTTGTTCAGAACGACATGAATAGTCGGAATGCAGTGTCATCTCCGGTAAAATCCACTTTACCTGCGCCGTAAAGAGCCAGTCAACCAATCATTTTATGTCACAATTGAATTACTTTCAGGCTTCACAAGGAACCAGTAATGCAGCACAGGACAGTGTGGTGGATGGTTCAAATGGAGCATTAAATGCCGGCAATCCTGCTGTAAGCCGTACTTGCATATGTAGCGATCCTTTTCTACTCCTTCTTAATAATACTCTTCATTAATTTCAGTCAGGGCATGGGAGCTCCAGTATCCAGTCGCAAAAAAGAACGAACAAAACCGCTGACAGTACCGCTTCGCACATTCCTACGGTTAGTGTTTGTTTTTAGGTTTTTATTTCTGTATCCAAATAATCCATGTGCGTTTTTTAATCAATCAATCCTCAGGCTATCTTCGATACATTCAATGGAGACAGCGACACGACGGCTGAAATTTTAGAAGATTTAAATAGCTTACCATATGATCCGGTACATTCAAAACTAGTACGACCGTGGCCTTACAAGTGCTTCTTAACTTGTTGATTTCGGTTTTAGATTTCCTTGAACAACATTAAACATGAGATGGCTTGTAGCGACAATGAATCTGGTTGCACAAACAGGATCCTTAACGATCTCGCGAATGGTTCTGATGATGGCCGATCGCGTTTTCCATCCAAACAAATGAAATTGCATACAGGCGAAGGTATTGTCCAAATTAGCGACTTTCCACCAGTAACCACAACGAATAGTGACGGATCAAGTGATCTGTTTTCCGTTAGCCCTGTAAGTATTCAATTGTGACGACCAACATGGCGAAGTAATCGAAATTGTTTGACACCATTGCAGGTAGAGGATGATTGTCGCCAACAGCTAGATATGGTGGAATCCGAACCAACACAGACATCAGTCGAGCGAGAACAACACACCGAGAACGTCACGCACGATCGGCCGATAACACCACCAGCTCAGCACACCATCCTAGGTAGTGTCACCACCAATGAATCTGCCATCGGAAAACTCCAACCCAATGTCGGGGACTTCCTGCGGTCCACGATTGAAGCAAAGATTCAGTTGCATGAATCTTTGCGGTCAATGCTGCCCGGTTTGTTCGCTAAGCAGGTGGCAGAATCCCAGCAATCCGATCTATTACCCTTGATCGTACAGAAGCAGTTCCTCATCAATCTAGTGGCCGCTGGATTGAAGCGCAGCTACTGTCGAAACGCTGATCTCGGCTGCATTATTACCATCGCAGCGCAGCTCGCCTACGGCAATCCCGATGCAGCATGCCTACTTTGGCGTTCTTGAATCCATCATCCATTGTATTGCATTCAGTTCACTATGTTACCTTGTCCAACGAACGGATTACTGAACTTTAATAGAACTTTTATTTGGTTAAAGATTTTTCAACGATAAAAAATGTCAAATCCCAATAAGAATATCACGGTGGCCGCTGTTTACCACGGATTAGGCTGTCACGTTATCCAGGATGGTGATGATGCCGCACGCGATCCGTGCACCAACGGTATCCTCTTCGCTCTGGAACGAAACCGGATTGTTGACCGATAGATCCGGAAACCGGTACACCTCGGAAGGTTTTTCGTGTATCACTATCGAACGGCCCACGATACCGGCCAGCCCGAACAGATTGATGTAGGGGCTGTGAAAATCGAGCACCGCGTTACCGTCCTCCTTCACCTCGATGTTACCGATCTGGGGGGGGATAGAAGCATCATTAAAGAGTGAATCAAATCCACCCGCGGCTCCAATAAAATCGCCTTCGATACGTACGATACTGCTGCGGAAGTGAGGTCCGGTCGATTTGCAACCCTCGCGCATATCACCAAACGCGTGTACATGGACCGCGTGCTTACCGACCGGCAGTCCGGTCGCGTTGATCACCGTCTCGACGTGTCCAGGCACCCACTGGCGAAAGGTGATCGTTCCCATGATCGGCTGCTCCGGATTGTCCGCTACCAGCGTTGCTCCCGCCTTCCACGATGGTTCCGGCTGCCACCGACCGTGATACGCACGTGCGATCGAGCGAGAGTGCGTGCGTGCGTGCGTACGCGCGCGCGTGTGAATCAAACCGCGGCAAACAATGGGTGTGGCATGAGATGGTATGAGAAGAAAATTCCAAATCAAACAGTAATTTAAGCTCGGCCTCTGACCCTCGTGGCCATCTCGTGGATCACGGTCGAAAATGATTGAGCAGCGTGGATTGGGCGCGTCAGATTAATCGCTAACTCGCAATTTCATTGACGCACACCGTTGGATGCAGGGCCACAGCACTCTTCCTCTTATCACTGATGAAACACTTCCCACATCACGCCACTCGAATCATATCTTCTCGGTTGCACATAAACTATAATCACTGGGGAAAACTTACTCTCGGTAGAATCTCGGGAAATCCAGGGAATCCTCTCGGTCCTAGCGGGATGCCGCCGCTTGATGTTCCGCCGGGTCCCAGGCCAACGGTTGGATCGATAAATTCCACATCGTCCCTTAGCTGACCAAGAATCCTTCCCGGCACTAGCTGGCAACCGAGCAGCAGCACTGCCACAAGTAGCGGCCTCGGCAGTCGACTAGTTTGCCGAAATACTCGTGGTGACTCCATCGTAATCCGCCGTGTAACTCGAGACCACATGTACGCGTGCACTCACGATCGCATCCGAGATCGAACTAAGCGCACCGTAGCCGTTGCGGCAATGATTTATGAAATTGCGAATCGACAGAGACCCGGGGCCCTATTTGCAGTTGCATCGTTGCCTAGAAGCAGAGGACCCGGACCGGGGAAGGTCGTGTGCATGGAGCAAATTAATTGCGGGGTCTCTAGGGAGGGAGTTGTGAGAACCGAGGTGGAGGGAGTTTTGCGCGGCTGCTCGTGCATCTTGGAACAGTGTTGTGCAAGGCTACCGCCATTACTTCCCTTTCCCCGATCCAACCCAGTCTTTCACGTGCATAAAACAGGTACAAGCATGATCTTTAGAACATCCGGTTTGCTGGACATCAAATGATGCTGCTATCTGCAGTCCAAAAGTAGTGACGATTACTAGTAACTTCTTCAGGACGTAGTGACTCACATAAAAGCATCGACACGTGTATGCTTCAATCCGTTCATACCGTCTTCAACTTAGCGATTCAAGCGAAACGGCCACTGAACGATCGCCAGAAAGCCAACCCTAGCCAAGCTCATTCTTGAGGAGGATGATTATCACAAAAATCTAAACAACAGCTGACAAACAGAGCCACGTGATTACGACGCACAATGTAAGTACGGGCCGTATAATGAAGGTTTTGTGATGCGAAGAGGTGATGGACGGATGGAACCGCACGCCAAGTACGAGATATGTTCCCAGACGCTTGGAGACCATGCACACCGTACACTTACGACGTTCGGTCCCGGTTTTAAGGTCAGCTCGTTGCGGATGACCGACGATAGACTTTTGTTGTTGGCCAATTCAAACCTTAGTTACCGAGGACCAAATAGGTGGAAACATTCGAAGATTGCACAAAACAGTACGGAGAAACTGCATTTTTCAATGCAGAACTCTTTCTCCAGATGCTACAGTTCTCAAGCATCTCTAGTTGCTGAGAGCTTATAGCCAATTCCGATCACTTACCGTGCTCGCGTAGTTATGCATTCCGAAGCAAAACAATCCATTATCACAATTATAGGTTTCGAATTCCAACAAGGACATCCCATTCGTAGCCTGGATATAAATACAAGAATGTCCTGCTTGATACTCCATACTCAAAGCGCCATCATGGGACAGTCACGGTCACTGGCCCTCGTTGGCATTCTGTTCCTGATACCAATTCTTCTCGCTAGTCAAGTGGATCAACGAGTAGCGGTCATTCGGGATATTCTTCCTCATCTAGACGGCACCACGCGTCAGTTGTTGGCTTTCGTCGGGTGCTGGCCATCGAACGTTCGTTATCAGCTTTGGCGTGAGCTTAACAGTGGCCACCACGGCACCTTGGGGCTTCAATTCGCTGCCACCAATGATCGGCGCTATCTTCCCTGGCACGATCCAAACCGTCATCTGCTGGTCGTTCTGGTAGATTTGGGTTGCCCGCGAGCGGTTCAACTGCTACAGGACGCTGACCATCTGTTGTACTATCGACTCCGCTGGATTCTGGTACACTCGGATGCTGCAGGTGAACCAACAACATGGCCAGATTGTGCAAAGTACCAGGACACCTATCTAGCCCACTTGCCGCTGCTCATTAGCAACGAGGTATACTACTTCTGTAAGGATCCCGCTGGACAGATACTGGTACAGCAACAGTACCGATTATCGAGATCGAGCGCAACTACGGTAGAGACGGTTGGCCGATGGAAGCAGCAGTCGTTCATCCTAGAGGACCGGAAACGCCCTGTGACGTCTGTAAGAAGAAAGAACTTTAATCAGTTTGAGCTGCGAGCCTCACTCGTCGTGTTGCACAACGAGACGCTTAACCATCTGGAGGATTACACGTAACTACCGGGAAATTGAGGGCACCACAAAGCAGAGAATTAATGGTTTGTTAAAACAAGATTTCCTTATTTCGTTCCAGAAACAAACACTTGGACACGCTACCACGCGTTACCTATCAGCTGACGAAAGCCGTAGCACAGCAGCTGAACGCCACGGTACAGTACACCGTCACCAACTCCTGGGGCTATCGGAACACTAGTACCGGACTCTTTAACGGTATGATTGGTGAACTGCAGCGTGGCCGCGTCGATCTCGGTGGTTGTGCCCTATTCTTTACGCAGGATCGCATTCCGATCATTGATTATCTCTCGATGAGCACCTCGACCCGGGTCCAGTTCGTTTTTCGTGCCCCGAAACTGTCCTTCACGGACAACGTGTTCGCTTTGCCATTCGATCGGTATGTCTGGTACTGTACAATCAGCTTCATCGTACTGTCCGGTGTCCTGCTGGCGGTCGTGCTACGTGTTGAGCAACAACTTCGACCACCACCGTCACAGGATCATTCGAACGGCTCTTCCGGTTCTTCGCTGGCCCCCATCTACCTATCGGACACGTTACTCAATTCGTTCGGCACAACCTGCCAGCAGGGTTCCTTCATTGAACCGAAGACGGCCGCATCGCGCTGTCTGGTGCTACTGTGCCTTGTGGTGCTCATGTTCCTGTATGCCAGCTACTCGGCTAACATCGTCGCTCTCATCCAATCGCCCTCGACCAAGATACGGACGGTGGAAGATCTGCTGGTGTCGCACATGAAAACCGGTGCCGAGGATACGGTCTACAACAAATACTACTTTCGGGTACGTGAATCCAGCGCATGCTCCAAGGGATCATTAAAAACATTTTGTCGCCACTCTTCCCTAGCACGCAACGGATCCAGTCCGAAAGGCACTGTACGAGCGCAAGATTCGGAACAAGGACGGCACGGAGAACTTTGTCACGCTGGCGCACGGTATCGAGTTGATGCGGAAAGGCCTGTACGCTCTGCATGTGGAGCTGGGTGTATGCTATCGGTTGATCAGTGACACGTTTCAAGAGGAGGAAAAATGTGGCCTGCAGGAGGTAGAGTACATCAAGGTAATTGATCCGTACTATGCGGTGCAAAAGAACACATCATTCCGCGAACCGGTGCGCATCAGTCTGTTTCAGCTGCGTGAGTTTGGCATTCAGGGCCGGGAGCAGGCACAGTTATACACGAAGAAGCCACGCTGTTCCGGGGGTACAAGCTTCATTCAGGTGTCCATCGTTGACGTGTGGCCCGCGCTGGCAACGCTCGGCTGGGGCTATCTGCTGACCGTTGGTGTACTGATCGCTGAGAAGCTATGGAACTTTTGCCGGAGGAAGCTGCGGAGTAAAAAAAATAATCATTTCGATGCATAAAATGGCCCATGGATGCCCGAAAATGTAGCTTCGTGTGTTCGTTTGATTTGCTTTAAGGGCACATCGCAAGTATTAACTCACCGCATCAGTATTCACTAACAGTAAATTGGCCACGCTATCAGTTTGATTGATCGGTTTATGTTACTTTCCCAGAAGGGTTACAGGGTTGTTCAGAATCGCATGAATAGTCGGAATGAAATGTCTTCTCCAGGAAAGATCCACCTTTCATGCGTTGCAAAGAGTTCGCAATGAATCATTTTAATTTGTGATTGAATTACTTTTAGCCTTCATAAGAAACTATTAATGGATCACAGGGCAGTGTGGTAAATGGATTAAATGGAACTTTAAATATCAGCAATCCTTCCGTAAGCCACAGCCAGCCAGCAGAGCACAGCAATCTAAATAGTGTCAGCACCAAGGAATTTTCCATCGGAACACTCCAACCGCTGATCTCGGCTGCATTATTTCCATGCAGGCAAGGCAATCCCGATGCAGCATGCCTACTTTGGCGTTCTTGAATCCGTCATCCATTGTGTAGCATTCAAATCACTATGATACCTTGTAAGCCCTTGCGCTGTGCAATGATAGTCGCCACATGCTTGTTGCTGGTTAATTCGGTCATCGGTTACCGGGAACTAAATTGGTGGAAACATTTGTGGAATCCATAAAACTAGATTGAATCACTGAGCTCACCAATCCAGCCCACTCTCCAGATGCTACAATTCCCACTCACAGGTAGCTTTTAGGAACTTGTGACCGATTCAGTTCACTTGATATGCTCGCGTAGTTATGCATTCCGAAGCAAAACAATCCATTATCACAATTATAGGTTTCGAATTCCAACAAGGACATCCCATTCGTAGCCTGGATATAAATACAAGAATGTCCTGCTTGATACTCCATACTCAAAGCGCCATCATGGGACAGTCACGGTCACTGGCCCTCGTTGGCATTCTGTTCCTGATACCAATTCTTCTCGCTAGTCAAGTGGATCAACGAGTAGCGGTCATTCGGGATATTCTTCCTCATCTAGACGGCACCACGCGTCAGTTGTTGGCTTTCGTCGGGTGCTGGCCATCGAACGTTCGTTATCAGCTTTGGCGTGAGCTTAACAGTGGCCACCACGGCACCTTGGGACTTCAATTCGCTGCCACCAATGATCGGCGCTATCTTCCCTGGCACGATCCCAACCGTCATCTGCTGGTCGTTCTGGTAGATTTGGGTTGCACGCGAGCGGTTCAACTGCTACAGGACGCTGACCATCTGTTATACTATCGACTCCGCTGGATTCTGGTACACTCGGATGCTGCAGGTGAACCAACAACATGGCCAGATTGTGCAAAGTACCAGGACACCTATCTAGCCCACTTGCCGCTGCTCATTAGCAACGAGGTATACTACTTCTGTAAGGATCCCGCTGGACAGATACTGGTACAGCAACAGTACCGATTATCGAGATCGAGCGCAACTACGGTAGAGACGGTTGGCCGATGGAAGCAGCAGTCGTTCATCCTAGAGGACCGGAAACGCCCTGTGACGTCTGTAAGAAGAAAGAACTTTAATCAGTTTGAGCTGCGAGCCTCACTCGTCGTGTTGCACAACGAGACGCTTAACCATCTGGAGGATTACACGTAACTACCGGGAAATTGAGGGCACCACAAAGCAGAGAATTAATGGTTTGTTAAAACAAGATTTCCTTATTTCGTTCCAGAAACAAACACTTGGACACGCTACCACGCGTTACCTATCAGCTGACGAAAGCCGTAGCACAGCAGCTGAACGCCACGGTACGGTACACCGTCACCAACTCCTGGGGCTATCGGAACGCTAGTACCGGACTCTTTAACGGTATGATCGGTGAACTGCAGCGTGGCCGCGCCGATCTCGGTGGTTGTGCTTTATTTTTTACGCAGGATCGCATTCCGATCATTGATTATCTCTCGATGAGCACCTCGACCCGAGCCAAGTTCGTCTTTCGTGCCCCGAAACTCTCCTTCACGGACAACGTGTTCGCTTTGCCCTTCGATCGGTATGTCTGGTACTGTACGATCAGCTTCATCGTACTCTCCGGAGTCCTGCTGGCGGTGGTGCTACGTGTTGAGCAACAACTTCGACCACCACCGTCACAGGATCATTCGAACGGCTCTTCCGGTTCTTCGCTGGCCCCCATCTACCTATCGGACACGTTACTCAATTCGTTCGGCACAACCTGCCAGCAGGGTTCCTTCATTGAACCGAAGACGGCCGCATCGCGCTGTCTGGTGCTACTGTGCCTTGTGGTGCTCATGTTCCTGTATGCCAGCTACTCGGCTAACATCGTCGCTCTCATCCAATCGCCCTCGACCAAGATACGGACGGTGGAAGATCTGCTGGTGTCGCACATGAAAACCGGTGCCGAGGATACGGTCTACAACAAATACTACTTTCGGGTACGTGGAACCAGCGCATGCTCCAAGAGATCATTAAATCCATTTTGTCGCCACTCTTCCCCAGCACGCAACAGATCCAGTCCGAAAGGCACTGTACGAGCGCAAGATCCGGAACAAGGACGGCACGGAGAACTTTGTCACGCTGGCGTACGGTATCGAGTTGATGCGGAAGGGCCTGTACGCTCTGCATGTGGAGCTGGGTGTATGCTATCGGTTGATCAGTGACACGTTTCAAGAGGAGGAAAAATGTGGCCTGCAGGAAGTGGAGTACATCAAGGTTATTGATCCGTATTATGCGGTGCAAAAGAACACATCATTCCGCGAACCGGTGCGCATCAGTCTGTTTCAGCTGCGTGAGTTTGGCATTCAGGGCCGGGAACAGGCACAGTTATACACGAAGAAACCACGCTGTTCCGGGGGTACAAGCTTCACTCAGGTGTCTATCGTTGACGTGTGGCCCGCGCTGGCAACGCTCGGCTGGGGCTATCTGCTGACCGTTGGTGTACTGATCGCTGAGAAGCTATGGAACTTTTGCCGGAGGAAGCTGCGGAGTAGAGAAATCAATCATTTTGATCCATAAATTGCGGTGTGCTGGTTCTACTTACATGGTTTCGTGTGTGAACTTTGATGGTTTCGGAAGAATTCTTCAGTAGTATTTGGCGTCCACTGTGCATTATCTTGACTACGGCAAGTATGCTATGGTTGTTACGTTGTGGTAGCTATGTCTTTATTTAGAATCATAGTAGCGTTGATGTATTTCCAGACCTTAAAAATGTGTCGAATAAAATGATTCAGTGTTCCTCGTGTAAGTTGTATCGGTTTCTGCATTATCCGTCTTCACATACGTTGCCAACTATCGTTATGAGAATTCGAAGGGACCCAAGTTCTTATCCAATATTTCTCAACAGTGGAAACGAAACGTAAACTGCACAAGCTTCGATTCGTTCCAGTATGGAACAGGTATATTAGAGACATGTAACGGACAATCTTACTTTAAGTATCTTAAATCCATAAAAAAAATTGGAGTTCATGGCCTTAAAAATCCAAAAAATATCTTTCTTTGGCCTAGGGCTGCTATTCGGCACTTTAGAGGTGCTTGAGGAAATCCTTCCGCGTTATTATGCCGCACACACGGTTCTCGGACGAAACCACGATCAAGTGGCGCAACCCGAGGGCACGGAACAGCTGAAACAGGCGCGGTACCGAGGTGCCCTCTTCTACGCTGTACGGCGATGGGTTCATAAAGATGCTCATGTTCACCGTAAAATCGCCACTCAGCTTGTCCTCGCTCACATGAAGATCCTAGGAAGAGAAAACGGTATCCAGGGTTAGTGTGAATGACGCAATCATGATCCCGTAGAGATCGAAAGTACCCCAACGGCTGGATAGCGTGGATATTCGTCGCGGAACGCTTCGATGCTAACGGTGGATTCCCAGAAGCGAGAAGATTCTTGGTAGAAGCTGCGCTTCAATATCACAACCAGCTGCGATCGTAAGATCAACCCGATCACCCGACCATTAACACGTGATCCCTGCAATAAGAGAGAGGTAGAGGAGAGTGTGAGCGCACTGAGTTTCCGCACTGGGTCGCACACACTTACATCATCTCCATCCTCGACCACGGGGAATCCATTGTGGGTCGTGTTCTTCAGAATATCCAACAGATACTGAACCTTCTCCTCGACACGTACGCACACCACGGGCTGCGCCATGATGCTGCGAGCTGATAGCTGCTGGAACTCGGGCTCGACATGCCACGGAAGCATCGGTACGCGCGACATCCGGATCTGCGAATCGTAGATGCCTTCATTGAAGTAATCGCCGGACCATTTCGCTGCCATAAGCGTCAGTATGATGGGCAGTATGAAGCCGATGTTGCCCGTCGTTTCCAGAATGATGACGCTCAGGCTAAGAGTCATCCGTACGACGCCACCGAGCTGTGCTGCAGCACCTATTAGCGCGTACTTCCCCGGCGATACGAAGGTCTGCGAATGTGAAGCAGAGTGTGAATAACTAGCCCGTGGTAACGATCGCCGGTTCGTCAATGCTTACGCTCGATGCGGGGAAACCCATGATGATGAGTGTACCGGTCAGGCGTCCCCAGGCGGCACCGATAAGCAGGGTGGGAATAAATATACCGAGCGACACGCTTAACCCGTACGTTACGCACGAAAGCGGATAATAGATGGCTACAAACACGATCAGTGTGAGCAGCTGGTGCGATCCGGGTGGATCGTGGAACAGCGCCTTAACCGTTGCTTCCGGTGTCTGGAACCACAGCGCAGCCGCCGCATTGTACTCGTTGTCCTGACAAAAGAGCTGCACCGGATGCTCGGTCGGATCGTTACCGAGCGGACGACAATCGTTGATCGAGTACGCCATAAGGCAGGCGAATGTAGCTCCGATCACCGCTACAAATGCCGCCTCCAGCACTTTGGCCCAGCGTGGACGAATGGCGTGCGCTCGGAACATGTTCAACCGACGGTTCACCGCATTCCAGAGCGCCCCAGAGCACCCACCGACCACACCCATCAGCATAAAGATCGGCAGCTCGAAGTAGTCGAACGGTAGCGGTTCAAACTCTCCCAGATTGAACAGACCACGATAGCGGAAGCTACTGAGCCCATGGTAAGCCGACAGGATGATGTTGAGCGTAAACGAGCTGATGATCGAGGCGAAGAACGTACGCCAGATCAAGGCCTGAT
>NC_064878.1:55278548-55298548 GCF_943734665.1 Anopheles aquasalis | reverse complement strand
TGAATAGAACATGGATAGTTTCTCCTTTTTGAGTGGCATCAACTGAAAACTGGTTTTTTTTAGTGTGACCTTGTGAATTTAACGTTTTGAAGCTGGTGTCTCTTGTTTAACATAAGGAGTGCAAAGAATTGGATATTTTAGATATTTTTGATGGATTGTGAGCGTTGCAAATGGACCAATTTACATTTTTTTTACGATTTAAACTGAGCAGAAAGTACAGAAATACGTAGATTGCATCCACTAGAAAGTTTAGCGGTAGAAAAATCGATTAATTCATCCTCGCAAGTAACTGGTGATGGAAAATCGATGCATTTTAATCATTCTAACCTTCAATGATCGAGGTCGAGGTTATTGTGTCACAGAAGGATCTTCTCCCAGTTTAAATATTTAATTGTTTGCCCAAAAAAACGTGTGCTGTGAACTACAACTAAGGCCCTGATTAATCCTTCTCCAAAAAACTTGAGCTTTGCTTCCGTAGAACTTGATCGTTCATAGCTCTTAACATAACTCTCGTTATTGCCGAAGAATGTTTCGCTTCTCATGCGTTATTGCTATTGAATTTCAATGCATCACCTCTACCAGTTCTATTCCTCCAGAACTGCCCTCCTCCAAAACCAAACCTGTATCGCGATCGCTACCAACCTTTTATCGATTCAATTTACGCCCAACCATCCCAAGATCACCTTACGATCCCCTAGAAATTAGCACCTCCTCCACCTCCTCTTCAGAAGAGTGACTCTCTGTAGTCTTCGTTGCCGTGCTGTTGTGAAAAGTTATGACACCCCGGGAGCTGCTGCTGCCGCTTCTACCGCCAGAAAGCCAAACGATCGGCCGTAATCCATCGTTAAATGGTTGTCACTACACGTTTCTAGATCCTGTCCACGGTGGGGGTGCGGGCGAGTGAGCGAGCACCAATATAACACGCACAATAGAGCGCATCCCCGGGCCTCTGATGTTGATCCTCCTGCTCCAGCTCCAGGCCTGTTTTTTTTTTCGGCTGCCATAATGCGATGCAAGAGAGGAAGGCAGATCTATTCTGACACTCTCTGGTTCGACGTTTGGCTGACTCTGCACTCGAGAGCTCGAGAGCTGTGTGTATTATTTACGACACAAAACGGTAACACGGGTCAAGGAGGGTGCTCGACGACAACACATCGCGCCCGCATCGCTTGCTCGCCATCGAGTATGGAAATGAGATACGCCCGTCCGCCGCGGGGTGTTTTAAAAATATTCTAACTTTCACCGTTTTTCACCTTCGTAGGCGCAGCAACAGCCCCCGCCCTTTTGTCAGCCAGCATAACTCCACCTTCCGGGCAGCTCGGTGGCCTCGTGGATGTGGCCTTTTCCGTGTGTTCCGTGGTTTTCTATCGTCGCGCTATATAAAGCCATGGCAAGCAAGCCGAGCGCTCCTTGGTAGTGACTGCAGTCCCTGGTTGCCATCCCGTTACAAAGCGGCCAGCGGCCACGCCACGCCACGCCATGCTGGTGCTCTTGCGCGTGGGGAATGATCGCGCGAGGTGGTGGGATTGGGTGGGGTTTTTGGGGTGTGTGTTCGGTCCGCGCGTTCTTGGCACTGGGCTCTGGGCTTGAAACACGCTACGAATGCAGAACCGGTTCTGCTTCATTCAGGTTTCAGGGTCTCCGAAACGGGCTCGCGCCGCTGTTGGTGCAGCTGCTACTTCTGCTGCTCCTCCTGCTGAGCACACACAATGACGATCATCTTGCTGATGGTGTTCGCGACCGTGGGCCCTTACAATGAACGCAATTTTCGCGCCAAACCGTCGCACACCCATGATAAGCAAAGTCTCTGGTGAGCCCAAAAGGGTGCGATGAGATCGTGTAGGTGTTTCCCGGCACCCACTGCTCACACTGCTGCCTGCTCCTCCACTGCACATTTGTGCTTGGATTTTTGATTAATGAAGCGCTCGCGATCTCCGCTGTGAGGGAGAGACGATGCCAGAAAACTGAAAAGTAAAATTGTTTTCAATAAGCAGCAGGGGCAGGGAGAAAGGAAACGAGAAAGAAAGGCAGCATGATTGGGACGACGACGAAAGGGGCGTTAGATAAATAGACGTTAATTTGAAAGCTCAAAGCAGTCTGCCAGTCTGTAACCACCCAGCGTGGAGGAAATCAGAGGTTCCTTTGGTCCGTCCGAGGTGGTACGTCGTCTGGCTGGCTCATTAAATGATGATTACGGTAGAAAGGTAGAAGGAACACGCAGGGAAGGCCCTAACTCAGCGCCGGTTTTCCAAAACCACGGACCGACGGGAGGATCGCGTGCGCCCGCTGAGACCGGTGCCCTGTGCGCTGTGCGACCGTATCCGTGTTCTAGGTTAGCGTTCTTTTGAGTAAAGATTTTGATGACGACGATCGAGCGTAGAAGACTCAGTAGGCGTCTGATAGTTCGTTTTGGAACAATCAGAGTTCGATACTTGGCTGCTGCTGCTGCTGCATCTCGTTTGATGCGCTACGGCGTCATGCGTCGATGTAACGGGTTCCCGGCAATTACATACAGTTCGCCGACACACGCCACCACCCTCAGCTTCCCAGAGATGCAAATTAGATCACGGCCAGCGTGCCATGCAGCGCGCGATTCATAATTCCAAGCAGCAGCAGCAGATGATCCGAACCGAGCACACGAAGCCGCAATGCCCGATCGTAGAGCTCGGTCACAAGAAGCACCAGAAGAAGGTTTTTGTGCTGGAAAATGGCGGAAATTGCCGGCCAGCGGGTTCGAACGTTGCTCGCACACTAATCTTACGTTACGCTAGCAGCCAAGCCAAGCCAAGCCAATCCATGAGGAGGTTCCGTCGTCGTCGTCGTCGTCCGCAAGGCCCCACCGGTAACGGATTATAATTCAATCGATTAGTCGCCCCCGGGGAGCCGCTGCCGGGGAGCGGTTTTTTGCGGTCAAACCCCAAGCGCACAACGCCACAAAGCTCTAGCTGTAAACTTGCGGGAGTTTGCTATCGATCGCGCGAGCTGCTCGAGTAACTGTTGTTCGATAAGATTATATGCGACCATCCTCGGCGTCACCCGGGGCCCCCGGCGGTGGACGTTCGATCGATGATCGAGCGATCCAGAAACGCGTGTGCCCTCAATCGTGATAGTCGCTGCAACGCTAAAGACGAGCGCATCACACTCGACGTCGACGTCGATGTCGTTGTCGTTGTCGATGTTGGGCACACTCTGGCAGGTCGACGACTTCCAACCGAAGCGGTCGTTACACGAAGCGAGCCTCCGTGCTTTGCCTTTGTTAGAGAACGACAACAGAAGGCAGAAGGGAAGGCAGAAGGGGGAAGTGTTGGAACCGCGGAGCAGGCACTGATTTATGCTCTTCGCCACACCGGCAGCCAGCAGCTAACGTTGAATGCAATCGATGGACCGTTGCTTGTTACTGCAGCAGCTGGAGCTGGAGCTGGAGTAGCATTGGGGATTGTTGTACAACATGCGATGCTGCAATGCGTCTTCCAGTCGCCCAGAACTTCTCTTTGTTTGGTCTTGCGACTGTGGTGTCGAACGTGTGTCTCATCGATAGATTGCGTGTGCACCCATTAGTGACAGTAATTAGGGAGCGACAGAGGGACATAGAGTGTGCGTAGGACGCGGTTTTGAATTCTTGAAAACCCACTACGCTTTGTTTGCTATCGCGAGGCGCGCGCCTAAACCGCAGCAGCAGTAGAACGACAGTGCAGTGACTGGTGGGAGGTTCTGGGAGTGAGCCGACACCCTCTCCCAGCCACCAATTCAATTCGTTCTTCTTTGTCACTCGCGCGCTCGTAGATGAAGTGCACGAAGCATAAGCTCATGATCGATCTTTGAGTGGGGCGCTAAATAGCGATGCGAAAGGCGCGCGAGAGGGACGAATAGGACCCTAATTGTTTGACATACTCAAGAGGGGGCGGGGGGGGGGGGGGATGGGGAGGATCCACAACAATTCCCTCTTGGCCTCTCATTGTCTCGGTCTTTCCGATGCGTAACACGATAACCTTCGCCCATTCTTCGGTCTCATCACACGACACAAGACGCGTCAACGACGACGAAGACGACGCATTGGTCGCATCGATTATGAGTTTCAGAGAGTGTGGCCACGGCAGCACCACACTCTGGTGCGTCCCAGCCAGCGTTCTCAGCGACATAATTGCTCCAATTAAGTGCCTCTCGCGGGGCGTCGTCGTTTACAGTGTCCCTCCTCAGTCTACAATCGTCGTTCTGGTCGTCGCAAAACTGCTCACTTCTTTGCCACACAATTGTGTGCACAAAGTGGTGGCAAGAGATCGGTGGCCTGTGATCGCTGGCTTGCTGCTCGCACGATTACTCGCTTCAGAATGAATGACGGACCCGGCTCTAGCTGGGGTTTCGGTTGTGGAGTCGCGTTCTAGCGACCATTTCATTGCCAGCCTGGTTAGCGGGTCGCGTTCCACGGGCGTGCCCTCATGCTGGCAGATGACTCCAGGGGCGAGCACCAGACGCTAATAGAGATGGCGATGATGCGTAGCATGAAGAAAAACCAAACAAATTTTAAGCCCCATCGTCGGATGGAGTCCACGGAGGAGGAGGATGATGATGATGATGATGATGATGATGACGGTGTAATGGCAGAAGATCAACAATCAATTTGCCAATGGTCCACGCTGTCCGGCTGTCCAGTGGTCCAAAAACTCCGCTCCGCCCCGCCCCCGGGAATCGGGTAACGGAACAGAAGCAACGTCAGATCGTTGGCCCTCTAAATGTGTCGCCCGGTCGGTCCGAGACCGGTCCAAGGGGGGTTTTTTGGGTTTTTTTTTTATTACCCTCGGTTCGGTCACTTCCTTCCTGGCCTAACATTCGTGCGGCGATGAATGGGCAAGTAATTAGATCATTTCCGTGCTCCCGTGGCTGGCGCTCCCAGCCCGATACGCCGGCAACCCTGGCCGGTTGTTGCTTATGCTGGTGGTGACACAATTTGGACAATTTGTTCCCGACAAGAGAGCCTCACGAAATCATCGGAGAGAGAAGGAGAGGGGAAGAGAGATGGCAATTGGTGGTTGTGGCCAGGCAAATTAAAACATCCAGCAATCAGAGCCACCGTGTTCGGGCTAGGGGTTATCAATGGAAAAAGATGAATTTCCGGGCGATTGGTGCTGCCAAGACGCGCGCCGCTTCTCGCATTCCCATTCGCACCCCGGGAACACCCATGACCTACCATTGTCTTACGCGGTGGATTAAATGCGAAACTTTCTTCACCAAAAAAAAAAAGGGTGGCAATCACGACGCGAAAACGATGTTGATAACGGAACAGGGGAGTTCTTGGCGGGTGAATACCGCAGCACATGTCACTCTGATGAAGTCATGATGTAGAAAGTGCTGCTCCAGATGCTTAAAAAAAACGAAATGAAATAATAAAAGGGCGAGGAATAAGGCACCTTACTAGACATGTGGTCGCAAAGGCCACCGTAAACCCCGGTGGCCATAAAGCATCCCCCATCATGCAGCATATGGCCCCACGCCACGTCTTCATAAAACAAACTCCGAATGCACACGCAACAACCACACGGCTTAACTCCATAAACCTGCCATTTGCATACAGACGAATAAGTTGGGGAGCCTACAAGTACGTCTGCAGCACTGTCCTGAACTCCCGTTTCCGGAGGGCCGGAAATGGCCGAAAAATTGTCCGCCATTACACCGTGCTGCAGTCGTAGCAGGCGGTCCGAAACAAGCCGCCATTTGCAAATCGGCAGACTGGTCCTAGCAAGCCATGTCCAACGCTGCGCTGGGCAGTACCAGATTTCCAGATGATTGACATTGAATTGTGAGGTAATTGGTGAGGCCGTTCACGGGCAAAGGGGGTCGCAAAGGCTACCGTGGCGGACGAAACCGAGCAGAACGGTTAATCCGCCGGGCGCTCTAGCCACGCTACTGGCGACCAGGCAGCAGCAGTAAGTGTGAGAGATGTCGTTTTATAATGTCGATTCCATAGCAATTACCATGTAACTAATATACTTCCCATTGTTGTGTTGTAGCTGGGAGGGAAAGGAGCAAAGGATCAGCCACTCGAAGGATCCTCCCTTTTCTCCCTTTTTTTTTTCTACCATCACGACACGCCACTGGGGTGCTCCTGCTGCCTGCTCGATTACGGAGTAGGACGGACAAGCCAAGTAGGAAGTATAGAAGCCCTAACCAACTAACCAAAGCGACGAACAACGAGCGAAAAAAAGTGTCAACGACCACACCGGGCTGGAGGGGAAGCGTGCAAGGACCTCTTCCGGATTTGCTGGGCCCGGCGGACACAAGGAGGGGTGGTTGGAAGAGGATGGCATAAGAAGGGCTGCAGGCACAAAACACACTGCACTGCGAAGCCAAGCCAGCAGGGGAAGGGAAATTGAATCAGCAGGAAGCGTCAGGAGCAGGCAAGGGCAAGGGAGGGCGGGAGGGAGAGTGAGTCAGTTGGTGGTGAAGAGATTGGCTTTTTGTTCCCTATCGCCGTTGAGCACCGCGGGAGAAGACCTCAGACGATCATAAAACTTGAATCTCGAGGGGGAACGGCGTGCGCGCCCTCTCTCTCACTCCCTTTCTCCCGTTCAAGGGCCTCAGCAGCACTGAATTGGCTAATCGGTGGTACCCCGCGAGGTGTGGTAGCCGCCGTGGTTTCGGGGGCCAATGCAGGATTGTAAAATGTTTTATTAGCTTATCAAAATAGTTTTACTGCTGCTCCGGCCGGTGACCATAAAAGGGTCGACGGGGATTCGCCGTGGAGTAGCCGGAACCCCGGGAGACTGGGCCATGGAATGCATCAGCATCCTTTGTGGCATCTTTATTGGTGCACAAGATCCGAGGAGAGAGAGAGAGAGAGCAAGTGAGAGCGTGAGCACGTCTTCACCTAGTTAGGGATGTGGAACCATGTATTCCTAGATGGCTGCCTGGCAACTTCCGGCCGCTCGTCATCGCTATGATTGTAGGAAAATTAGCTATTCATAACAATTAATAACGAATCCTGGTCGAGGCGATCGGTGAGATCGCGAGACCCACGGTCCAAAGTATCACAAGCACAATAGGCGAGGCAGCGCTGTCGGGTTCCGCGTGTCCCCGTGGTGTTGTCAAAGCCCCTGTTTCGAATGCACTGGCCCTTCTCCGGCACACCGAGAAGGGCTTGCTTCTCCGTGCAATCAAGCCGGCGTATGGTCTATGCAAAAAAACGGGACCGCGCCCCTTTCGCTTTTATGCTCGCTTCCTGCCTCGCTGCTGCCGCTGTCTCTTCTTCTAACTCCAAAGAGAGAAAGACAGGCGTTCGTAGGGTTTTGATTTAAAAAAATTCGTTACGCCACCTCTTACCGCCACTCCTCTTACCTGGCACCACCTCTCAGTTCCTGGTGCATCATCAGTGTCGGCAGACCGCTTTGCCTGCTTGCTTGCAGCGGCGCATACATGCTCTGATCGATCCCTCATCGATCTGCCCCTCCCAGGGGATATGTGCTGTAAGAATTGTCCAAATATTTTGTTAGGACCAATTCGCTCTGGTCTGTTATTCCGGGGCCGGGCCTAGACGAGAAGGTGGAGGAGAAGAAGGAATGAGATAGGACCAAAACCGATCGCTCCAGTACGCATTCGCTCGCTTCACTCCTTTTCCAGGCAGGAAAAAGCCCGTAGAACTTTGGGAGTTTCCCAGATTTTTACGCAGGGCCCAATGCCGGGGGTGACTTGGGTGGAGGGACTTTAAAAAAATATGTCCGCTACGCATCGCAACGAACGGTTCCGTGCTTATCTTCTTTGCCCTTTGCCGGTCGGTGGAGGATCGTGCCCGCAGCATTTGCTGCGTAAACAACACTGCGTGTCGGACCGTTTGGAGTTCCGGGCGAAATGTTTACTTTATGATCATTCGTCTGCTCTTCATGCTCCCTATCTGCAACATTATTTTTTTCCCAACCATGTCCGAGTCTAGGAATTGGGAAAGCTCGCTTCCAACCCAATCCTTAATGATACAGTTCATTATTGGAGTGCATTGTATAACATTCCTCGCAGAAGAAGAACACATTAACATCCTGTCCAAGCAGAATATTCCCTGGCAGGCAGCCAAAAAAAGTGTCACCTACCGGGACACAATAGATAGTTAATTGGACAGTTTCGGGTACTCGTCAGTTCACTTCACTCCTCCTGACGAGGCCGAGGGGCGTTCGAGCGTTAAGCGGCGGTGAAATGGATGGATGGATAATTTATCTGAATACAGAGAGAGGCAGAGAGACGCGGCACGAGAGGCACGATTGACAGAACGGGAATTGAGTGATGCAAAAGGGGCCCGCTAGGAGACGGAACAGTGTGCCTGCAGGTTGGGTGCAGCAGGACCCGATCATAAACATATACGTTACGCTACAGTGCCACAAGGACCTTCGTCCACGAGAGGAAGCAGCACAGGACAAGCAATTTTATGCACCGCGCCAAACAAAACGCGAATCCATATTTCTCGTCAATGTATGCAGGATCAGAGGGTGAGGGTTGCTTTATGTTGTGTGTAATCGTTTTATGATCGGGGGATGGCCGTGGAAAAAAGGTTTAGAAAAAATAAAAATAAATGCTGAACCCCCTACACCACTGCCGCCCATGACCGTGACCGTTGATGCCGGGTGCTGGCATATTATTGGTCCTAGGCTAGGGGTACGAGTCCTGTGTGTTTCCGGTGCTTTCCGGCGAAGGTTTTTCCGGTGGTTTTTATATCCTTTTTGGGTTTTTTTTGGCCCGTTTGTTATTGATCGCTACCCATCGCATTCAGTGATCGCTTGTCGGTCCGCTAAATGGTTTCTCTCTCTCTCTCTCTCTCTCTCTCTCTCTCTCTCTCTCTCTCTCTCTTTCTATGCAAAAGACAAGCCAGCCGATTCAATTTACGACCAATCGTGGTTCCAACAACCATTTGTGTCGGTTTGCGGTTTACGGAGAACAGGAAATGGAAACCGCGGGAGGGGCGGGGGGGGGGGAGTTCGCTCTCTGTCAAGATCCTGCCGATGACGTTGACGTGCATATGGTCCAGGAAAATATGGACAAATAAAACCGCCCTAAATTTACATAGTACTGCGGTGCGGTGCTTTCCTGTTGGGAGGTCTGGCCAATGCAACCCCGGGACCATATTGTGTTTGCACACCAAGACAACCCGCGACCACCTTGTCTGTCTATCTATCCGCACGCACACACAATGAGCCAGAACAGAAATTAATCGAAAATCAGCAAATTCTTCCGGCGTCCGCCCTCTCGTCAGCCATGCTGGTGGTGGTGGTGCATCCTGTTCTGAGTCAACTCAATTATGGCACCTTCAGTGCCTCGGGCGTGGTACGGTGTCCTTCTGCGCGACTGCTGGCTGGCAACTGCTATTGCCCGAGGACACGAGAACTTCAAACGGAGAACGGTGGGGCCCTGTCTGTCGCTGTCGGTCGCTATTGAGCCCGACCAAGTGGAATGTAATGATGGCAAATAGCTCTCTGACAAGAGCGAGGTAACGGTCCTTCAGGTGCTAGTTCTTTCTGAGACGAGGGGACGATCGACCGACCGGCGACATCTAGGCTAGACATCGGCGTACCACAACACGCGCTCTCGGTCGGTTAAAAGGAACCCACAGACACAGGAGCCGTGGCGTGATGGTTAAATGTGGTTTTCGTCTTTGTGTTTGGAGGGTCCGCATGGGTTGTGAAAAAAGGATGGAATAGTTTTTTTTTCATACGGGGTTTTTTTGGGAAACTAGTAACCGTAGAAGCAGCTAGTGCGAGTGCGCCACGCAATGTCCGTGGTATGGCGACGATGACGACAACGAAGACTAATGGATACCACGCACATAATTCATACCGCAGTCAAAGTGAACTTTGATCACGCAACCACACGCGTCGGTTAGGCGTAGCTTTTGCCGTGAAGGAGGAGAATGTTAATGTTAGCTGTTCCTGTTTAATCAACCTGTCCTACGCCTCGTTGTACTGTGCTGTAAACCACACCCCACAAAACCGTAAAAGGATGTTTCCGTAAAGGATGGTGTGTAGAATTGACCCCTAGGGTCTGTAAAGCGCAATTTAGATAGGCTCCTAATTAGGGACCACGGTGTAATGCTGTTAAACAGTCAGTTTCCGGAGTGTGTGCGTATCCTTGGAGGGAATTCTAGGCAACCAGCGTTCCAGAAAGGTGGTACAAGTGCCCTGGTGTTCCATAACATTAATTTGATGGCAATATATCGTAGGAAAAGCTAACATAACCATGTTAGTTGTCCTTCGATTGATAATCAGTAAATATTGAATCGATATTGCGGCTATAAAAACCGCAAAAATGTCATAAAACGTTCATAAGCGAACAAAAACGCCATCTTTATTCTTCTGTGACCTTGAGAGTAATATTACGGCGAATATTCAAGTGGGACATTGTTTCACGAGTCTCTTGAGCTTCGTTAATCCCCTTCGGAGCGGAACGCCCCGCTAACTAGATTATCCTCCGTATCCGTCGCATTGATTCATTTCGCTAATTGAAACACATGCTTTTCTGGGGAGGAATAAAATGGTCCTCAAATAAATGGAGGAACAGACGTAAGAAACGCTCCGGTTCAGCAGCATGTCGAGCATGGCAATCGATTGGTCGAAAATGAATTAAATATCAAAATTGATAATCTTTCACCATTACGGACGCCTCCTCTGGGATTATGACAAGTTTCTGAGGTAGAGCGAAACAATCAAATGGCAAACCAAGGAAACAAAGAAAATTATGTTCTTTCTTATCAGATTAGTAAGTCACCGACTGACTGTGGATGATGTCATAAACCTTCCCCCATATTTGATGACGCCACCATTCAAATCGATCGCCGCGCGTCACTATTTGCACTGCGAACCCGTACGGGGGTTGCGAGGATCTGCTGAAGCAGGGCGGGCGCCCGAAGGGGGCCAGAATGGCGCAACAAAAGTAGTAAATCATTCTGCCATAAAACCAAGGTAGTCATTATGTTCGGGGCGCCAGGACCCGACTGAGTGAACTGAATATTTGATGAGAAGAAGAAGAAGAAGAGGAAAAAAGGACATCGGTAGTTACAGTTCTGTCCGGCTTCTTTCGATAGTGCGTTATCATCGTAATTATCCTTCACGTAAAAAGGGGAGTGGTCTCTCCACAGTCTGGCACGTATTTTTCGACGTTTTTTTTTTGCATACGCTAGCATTCCAAGAACGTCCGATTTCGATCTCAATCCCTGGCTGCCTTGCTTCGATACATTAACTACCGCCATATTGGTTGGTCACCGACACGTGAACGACGAACAAACACGCGCCCCAGGACAAACGCACCAGTCCAACACGCGAATCGAACCAACCCGAACCCGGAGTGACGACGGTAATTACTCCGGTGCATTGCTTTCTGCCTCCCTTGCGTTCTCTCGTTGCATTCCCTGCATCGATTAGAGCGCGTCATCCCCACATATGGGGTGCATCATCTCCAGTGTGGCCGCGTTGGAGAATTGCTTGCTTGTCTCTGGTCTGGTGGGGGTGCCGTACCCCATTTGGCATGTCCAGCCCTCACGATTGCTTTGATAATTGTAATTAATTAAATTTTCATTGCTTCACTGCCACCACCAGCAGCAGCAGCAGCAGTAGCAGGCTGTGCGTTTGCTCTGGCTCGAGCGCAAGGGTGAAATGGTTTCGAATTGCATACCATACACATTTTGTTGGGTTGATGATTGGCCAGAATAACGCAGCGTGTACGATCTCACATGTTTGCCGCAAAGCAGCAGTCGCAAACAGAGGGCAATGGAAAGGAAGGGAAGGTTTGTGCAACTCACCCTTTCGCCCAGTGTTTTTTTTTGTTTTTGTGTATTTAAATATGAAATGATTGCCACAATAACAATAAAAAATAGGAAAAGAGAAGGAAAAGTGGAACCGTAGTAGGCGCCAGTTGGTGCCAGCTGTATGTGTACGAGTTGGCAAAAGTCCACCCAACGTACTTCCGGTTTCCAGACGAATGCGAAGCAGGTGCACCAGCTGCCACAGGGGTTGCTGCAGTTGTCCTTGTGTTTGCAGCATTATCCTTTACTGTGCCCGAGTTGTGTCCTCGCAAACGAGCGTGGTCCTAGGGTCCTGATGGAATTGGAATTGATAACTGGTGGAGGTGCCACACCCACCGAGCAACGTGCACCCATGGGTTTCCGGTTGTTTGATTTCGATTTTGGGGACAAATACCCTCTCCTGTACACACCTACAGGCTACTTTTTGTAATATCATGGCAGAAATTAAATAAAATCCTTTTCGAGTGAATTGAATTTGAAAAAGAAGAGGGAAAAAAACGCCGAAAATTCCAAATTCTAGTCCTCGGGGCGGTGCACATTGCTCCAAAAGGGTCACCGTAGATGAGATCGTATGATTGCGTTTCCGTTTCAAACCAGTATGTAACCAGCCGGTCAGGTTCGGTTAGAAGTTTGTCGTTCATTTCATCCAAAAATGTGTCCCAACAACTAACGCAGCAACAATCGAAGGGATACAATCAACCAAGGGACTCTCCGTGAGCACTCCCTTCACCGGGGACACATGCTGGTGGTGCTGATGGCGAGTGGATGGTGGGTGCAGCAGTTTGGTGTGACACCAAACGGACCTTGGAACGGAAGGCGCGAAAAATCGTCTCTCTCTCGCATCTCGTGGGGCACACCTTGAAAAAGGGATCTCCCCCCGCCGCCCAGCAAACATTGATACGCGATGGGACATCGCATCTATCTGGGGTGCGCGGTGGGGTGCACACGGGCACATATGTCCCCGGCCAAGGCTGCTAATTTATGAGCTCACCACCAGCAACGGCGACGACGACAATAGACAGATCGCACGGGAAACCCTCGCCGAATGAACCCAAAAAAAAGGGAAAGTCCTTGTTGTCGCCTGTCTCTCTCTCTCTCTCTCTCTCTCTCTCTGGTCTCTGTTCCGTTTCCTGTTCCTCGTTGTCCTTCGTTACACCGTGGTTGCCCGCCAACGGTTTGAGGTAATGTTGTTGTTGTGGGTTTTTCCATCGACAACAGAACCATCGAAGGGTCGACAGCAGATCGTTAGGTCGATTATTCTTCGCTTAACAATCGCACCGGCAACCAACGTCCCTATCGATTGCTGTTGTAATCAGCTTGTGCAACGAACGACGCGGTACCTTCCGGTACGGTCGCTGCTTCCGGTGTTTTAGCGCTGGCCGTCGCTTCTCTCGTCGGGTTTCTTATCATCAACCCGGGGGAACAGAGGGAACAAACCTTTTGCGGGCACGTGTACGCAACGCCACGCCACCGAGGGTTAAAAGGTGTCTTTCCGGTTGTAAGTGATTGATTGAGCGAAAAATCGGCTTCGATTTTGAGGTTTAACAAAACAAACCAACGCTTACAGAGTGCCAGGGCCTTTTGTGCCTTTCCCTGGCTGTGGAAAATAACGGGGCTTATGAAACCAGAGGCCTCTGTCTGGTTCTGTATTTGCAAACACCATTTCCGGCCGTCACGCTGCACTAGAAAGATCGTAGATCGTAAGGCAAATAATGAAATCTAGGCCGCTGCCGCTGCCATCAACCTGCTGCATACTGATGCGCGGTGCACGATTGATGAGCGCTGAAGAGAGAGAGAGAGAGAGAGAGCGAGAGAAAGATGCATCCAACCGTGATGCAACGCGGCATTATTGTATTGATGCACCACCGACGCCGCCGCCGCCACAGCCCGTACATTGCGTTACATCGAGATCTAGCGCGCACGCCAGCTGCACCAGCCGGTGTAAAGTGAAAATGGGAACAGATGGTGCCAGTACTGCTGCTGGTTGGTGACACACCGTGTTCCCAAAATCGAAAATCTCTAATTAATTAGATCGCCGCCTGTCGCTTGTCGCCTGTCACGGCGGTCTACGATCGCGTACCGTTCCCTCTGCAATCAACGAGTAGCTGTGTTGTTGTCGTCGTTAGTAGGCCGAGCGGCGGAGTAGTGACGTTCGCTTTTCGGGCAACATAACCTCATTCTCAGGCGCCACGCTTTGCTTTCGACGACTAACAATGGGACGACAAATTGAATTTCACATTTAAAACTTCCACCTTCTACTGGATTACCAGCTGGTGAGAGGAAGAGCTAGAAAAGAGGCACAGAGAGAGCGTGGCTCTAAATCGAAAGTTTTCCCTTTTTTTTCTGTCGCTTCTATCCAAGAACACAGAGAATTCCCTCTCCCGGGGGCGCCATAATCATATGTTACAGGAGTACACGGCAACGCCATGAGCTTGAACTTTTTGAGAAGATTAATTATTGCCACGGACGCTGGAAAGGTTCGACTCGAATCGGCTCCAGCTGCCAACTTTTTTCGCAGCTTCCTCGAGTGGTTCTGAGCCATCCGGAGCGTCATGTCATGGAAACCTATCATTACCTATTTTGGCCCTGCGGGACGCTGCGAAGCATAATTTTGCAATCCCGTCGGCAACGTCAACGGGCCCCGCGGGTTCGGATTAATCCTCGCCCCTTATGTGGGCCACACGAAGGAAGGTTTTGGGTCCCTGTGAACGGCGTGCGGAAAAGGGTTCCGAGGGCACACAGAAGATAGCGTTTCCACTCCGATTCTGGGTCCCTGGGAATGGGTTTGGAAATTGGTGAAGGTGAAAAAGAAGGACTGCCGACTCGCCGCCATTGTATGTGTCGCTAAGTGGATTAAAGTTCGACGCAACCTTAGCTTGAGGAGCACAGAACACGCTACCGAAACGGATGCAGCCAGTAGCAGCAGCAGCAGCATCGATTTGATTTGTGGGACCGCCCCGCCAAACGAGTTCTCTTTCGAGCCGAGAGAAGAATAGAGGGATATTCCGTTTGTTTTAAGCCTATTTTGGGAAAAGCGAGAAAAGGTAGCACTCTAACGGTCGCACATGAATGCAGAATGCAGCAGAAGTGTCGGTTGCAGCTGTCACCGGCGACTTCCGGCTTCCGGGCGTTCGTCCCTTCCGTTGGAAGCTAGCTGCTGGTTCGCCGATCCGTGGTCCGTTTGACGGTGATGGCTTGTTTGTGACGTGTGCACGATCGGCTCACCATCAAATTAGCGTCCGAATTTGCATTTATTCTCAGGCCAGGAGCACACGCTTGACCCGAGAGATTGTTTCATTTCCGCATTTGTTTTCGGATCTCATCCCGAGTGGTGTATCGCATCCGTTGCAATCTGTGCACGGTTCGACGGGTAGAGGCCAGGGAAAGGTGTCGGTCCGAGGAGAGGTCCTTGAGACATAAGTGGATTATGTCACCATTTCGCTCTCGCTGTCGAGAATCCCCTGGGACACCTCGTAAACGCGTACGTGTTCTTTTCAACCTGGAACCCAGAGCGCTACACATGGACAGCAGCAGGAGGGTTTACCGCAGTAAGCCGATTCTCCCATGGGGACAGAGGGTTCGATGTCGGATTGGTCATTGAAGTTTATCGTTCCGTGTGTTTCGAGTGAGAAGCGCTTCGATCTAATAATCATTATGATGCGCGCGCGCGCGCGTGAATCACGATCACACCACACTGTCCCCCAGGACAAACGCATCGTATCGGCCGTTGAAAATGCAATAAAATGACAACGACTACGACGACGCCGCTCCAGGGGTCGCTTGTGGATGTTTTTGGGAACGCAGAACACCAAACGGAACGGTGCGAACGGTTTTATGGGTGACGGTGACGGTTCAGCTGCCTAGAACGCTCCGTCTAGGCACTTCAAAAGGTTCCCAACCGAGGGATTAGCTCCCGATATGTCACCCAGAGGGTGGGGTGCAGCGTCAGAACGGAGCGCACGCAGAGTTCATCAAAATGCAGCGAGCGTCGGAGTGAGCTCTCAAGTGTCTGTTTGTTGAGCGAGCGATCTGAAGAGGCACATGAAGATCACAACAGCACATAAGCAAACGATGCCTACGCCTCCTGGGAGTCAGTTTTTTTAATGTTGGAATGCGCGCTGTGGAGTCCAAATGAGTCCAACATGGCGGGAAGAGAAGGAAAAAAGGGAAAAAAGCGCCCTCGGCAACAGTTAATGAAAGCCATGCCGCATCATGGCAATAGGCGCGAAAAATCAATAGAGAATGTCGTTGAGGCGTCATCGTTTTGCTTCAATTCTCATCGTACCATCAGATCAGGCGGCTTTCTCACTCGGTCCCCTGTCTTGCCCTGTTCAAGTGTTTACACTGCAATTGAACCAAACGGCCGAAGAACTTGGCCAACCAGTAGATTATTCCATGGCATGAGCATCCCTCTCTTTGCGCTACATAATCTGCGTCCCGCCATGCATTTATCAGTGCGTTACGATCTTTTAAACGGCGAATTAATGAAACTGATCGCCAGCATTGAGCCGGCCCGTCACTTGACACCCTTCTTCTCTCTGCTCCTGGCGTACTGGAGGCATTTTGCAGAAAATGTACACATTTTTGGGGTGTCGTATCATGAAATCTGTGTCGGAAGCGGCGAACGTCAAACGAGAACTTCAGCTGAAAGTCTCAAATTACCAGCCCTCTCGTAAGCCAGTCGCTGGCCCGCTGCTAGGTTTTCTGTGTTGTTACCGCATGCTTTGATGCCTTTTTGGTGACACAAATCGACACCATCGATCTACAATGTCGTGCGTAGTCGTGTGTCAATTGCCTCGCCACGGATCCGGGAAGACCCCTGGGGTCGATGGAGAGAGGCATATTTAGCCGTATCGTTTGACAGCTTTGATGTGTTGCTTTATGCTCCACAATGAAAAGCAAGCGTGGAAATGGGCAAAGGAAGGAAAACGGGAGAGGATTTTTATGGGATTTGTGTCGAAAGAGGAAGCACTGCAATTGAATGCATGCTGGCTCGCTGGCTGGCGCTGGTTGCTTCAATGTGCAACAAATGAGCAACAAATCATGCTGATGGTGCTCTGGTCTCGCTTGCCGGCGGCGTATGTTACCAGTATCAACGATTTTCCCTTTTCGACAACTCAATACAACATTTTCCATTGTTCAAAGTCGCTGAAATGATTCCAAAAATTTAACATAAAAATGCTCGTTAGCAGCCTGACACCTTCGTCGACGTCAGCACGAGGCGGGGCGGGAGGGCTAGCAGCTAATTGGAAGGTGAAAAGGTGGCCCATCCTCATTCCCTGACCTTTCGATGGCAGGCTGACGTAGGTTCCTCCCCACCCGTCGAAACATTAACGACACCAATTGGGCACCGATGATTTCATGAGCAGTTTTATGCTGCAACCACGGACCGTGCTCACGCAACCAAAATCCAATTTCAAAAAAATGCTTTCCACCAGACCCTCCCTCTCTGATAGACAAGACATAGTCGTCATTGCCCCGGCCACCACCGAAATAGTTAAATTGGTTCCGGCCCGTTAAGTCCTGTGACATCTCCAGTCAGCCGCGAAGTTTTCGTACCGCAGACTACTAGATGAGAAACAGCGACAGAGAGTACAATCAAAATAAAACAACAAAGAACCACAACTTTTTTTTTTGAGGGAAATACAAGAGTGCTACTCTTTCCGTTGGCCTCCCCGGGAATGGTCACTGACAGTGACAAATAACGATCATTCCGGTCTCCTTGCTCAACAGACTGTCCTGTGTCTGTTGATGGTGCGCGGTTTTTCGAGGAAGGTTACGGGGATACGGAAATGAGTTTTAATGCACTACGCTCCTGGCGCATGTGGCGGGGAACCGAGGGGAACACAAATTAAACGCATTCTCCGCCGCCATCGAGGAAATGGAAGCTTTGCACACGTGAGCGAGCTTGTGTCTGTGTGGCCCTCGTAGGCTTTTACGCATTTTCACATTTCCTTAACCACCCGCTGATTACTATTCATGATCATGAACTGCAACTCAAGCGCTGGGGCCCTTACTGGACACGACAAATTGTGGCTGCTCACTGACTCGAGACACCTTTTCGGATGCCGGTGCCACGCGTGAGATGGTGATCAAGGGGAACACCAGCCAGCACGCACGCATGCACGCACGCGGATCATCCTCGAAGCCGGAAGCCATTTCTCATTTTACCTTCGCTTGGTTTGCTTGGCTATGGCTTGTACTCACTAATGGGCCAACTGTTCTGTTGGTGGTTGAGTTGGTTGAGCAACAAAACAACAGAATCGGTTGCGGCTAAACTGTCGCAATAAATTAAATTAATTTTGATGTTTTTCCACATTTTCTCACTCTTTTTCTCTCTCTCTCTCTCTCCCAACAGGTGGTGCAACGTTCTCGGGCAACGTGCTGAACATTAATACGGTACGGAAGGAGGACCGCGGAACGTACTACTGCGTGGCGGACAACGGTGTCAGCCGGGGCGACCGGCGTAACGTGAACCTGGAGGTGGAGTTTGCCCCGGTCGTAACGGTGCCGCGGCCACGCGTCGAACAAGCGCTGCAGTACGATATGGATCTCGAGTGTCACATCGAGGCGTACCCGCCGCCGGCAATCCGCTGGCTGAAGGATAGCGTGCAGCTCTCGTCCAACCAGCACTACTCGCTGTCCCAGTTCGCGACGGCCGACGAGTTTACCGACTCGACGCTGCGCGTTATCACGGCCGAGAAGCGCCAGTACGGCGAGTACATCTGCCAGGCGACGAACAAGCTGGGCGAGGCGGAGGGACGCGTCGAGTTCACCGAATCGGTTATTCCCGTGTGCCCACCGGCTTGTGGACAGGCTCGCTACGGTGGTGGGGCTAGTGCCGTGTCGGTGTCCTATCTGTTGCTGCCGGTTGCTACGCTCGTAGCCATCGTTGTCGCGGCCACCATCCAGTTCCGGAACCGTGCGTAAGCGTGGAACAGTCGCGTGAAGTTGTAGAACCCAGGAGCAACACCCAACACCCAAAAAACAGCAACACAAACCACTTGAACACCGACACCATTTTATACGAAATGTATTCGACGAGAAGCGAATATATTGATTTACATTCCCACGAAGGAGGAAGAATAAGAACAATCAGAAAGTGTAGACGACCTCCTTTTTATGCTGAAAGTAGCCACAGGACACACCTTTTTGGTCGTAGCGCACCGGAATACACAATATATACACTCAGGAGAATTACAATGAACCCAATTAACCTCAGGCGCGCTAACAGTACAATCCGACCACAGACAGCCGATAATGATGACCAGGGTGGTGGGTGGCCACCACCATTCAGAGTTCAGAGTTCGAAGCAAGCAGCACAGGGAGTAGTGCACACATATCTTAGTACGAAGAGGCTGGCGTGTAAGAATCCATTAGTTTACCCCTCCAGTAACATAGACAAGCGAGGTAGGGAAGGAGATGAAAGGTGAAATGGTTTTTTTTTCGGGGACGCAGAGCAGAGAAGGATGAAATCCTTTGACATGCGGAACCAAGGTAGAACAAGAGACTACTGCTGGTGCACTGCTGGAGCCGTTGTATTCCCAGGACATCACACATAAGAATCGATTCCATCCAAAAACGAAGACGTATTTGTGGCAACAGGATATAGGGATCTCCTCTTCCGTGCGCGCAGTAGGCGCAGGCTGTTGGGCTGCCTGAAAGCCAACGGCCATTTTGACCATTTTATAGGGATAAGCCTTCGAGAACGCGGACTGTAGCAAGCTTCCAGCGTGTGGTGTGGTTTTTTTTTTAAGGGCGCACGAGGCCTTAAATGCCTGAAAGTAAATAGTATTGCAATTCGAGTCGTATCCTGATTCCATTTTCGAAAATGCTTTGATCGTACGCCAATAGGTAGGGGGCGGTTTTGTCCCTACAATAGGACGTGAAAGAGAGAGAGAGTTAAATAAGTAATTAAGTAAGTGAGGAGAGTTTGGGTAAAGAAACGGAAAACATACGAAAACTACCACTCTAGCTAAAACGGCAATTCCGCGAAGTGCTTCAGCTTCTTTGAGGTAGCAAGAGGTAGACAGAAAGTTTTTTATTTCGGTAAATTTGTTCAGCAAAAAAAAAATGGTGCAAAAGCACTTTCCCTAGGTTTATTGATTTAGGTCAATTTTAGGAATGGGCTGCGAGCCAACAACCAAGCTTGAGTGCGTGCATGAGACACACGAAACGGACAGAAGAAACGAAAGTTTGAATAATAGCTTAAGCGAATGGTTTTTGCTTACGG
>NC_064878.1:55263548-55268548 GCF_943734665.1 Anopheles aquasalis | reverse complement strand
AAAGTTATACTTTCGGTTCCTTCCTTAACAATACATGATGCGGATACGAATAGAAAAAAAAACGACCGATCGATAGCAAGAGTGAGAAACATAATGCTATGTTTTAAACTTAAGCAAATTAAACCGTGTTCAAAGGCATCATACGCCGAAGCCAATGGCAACCAGCTGATGAACCGCTGAATCGAATCACTTATCATCATCATCATCATCATCAAGCAACCTACGACTAAGTGAGCAAACTTCAAGCGCTCCTCGTTTCCTTAATTTAATTTTTTTTAAATTTTCCTTAAAAATGTTGACAGCAATAATAGATAGAGACTCACGAACGATCACAGCTCCTCATGTACTAGCTCATCCCTTTTCTTTCAATGCCAATCAGAGTGAAGAATTGGTTTCATATTTGTCATTAAATATATTCAAATACAAAAACGCACAGTACGCGGAAATACACTCGACCAAAACAGGAAGCACAACGTTTACAACCGCATTCTCTGTTGTTCGATTTCGAAACACCCCTTTTCTCAGGTCTCCACAGTATGCGTTTTGTAGTTGTATGTTTATTTTTGAAATAACCATCTCTTTCCAGGAAACTGCATCTACTCTTTCCCACTATCTATTGCTCACTTTCTATGCGTTGTTACGAAGGCTGAAGAGTGTGCCTGCGGAGCTTTAGCACAGTCGTCATGTTTTTTACAAGTGTTAAGGAAGATAAAATCGTTATGTTTTGTTAAAATGCTACAGCCATGCCCCTCCTCTCCAGGTCCCCAACAAAGCTTTAACATCACTGGTTAGCGATCGGGTATATTAAAAATTATTCTTTCTGATTTTGCAGAACTTATCGTACGCTAGAAAAGAAAAAGTCAACCCATACCAATTTATGCCTAAACCATCCTATTCACTGACAACAACTTCTTCGATGGTTTTGTTTTCCTTATCATACTCGTCCACTAACACGTGTGCGGTTGATAAAACCTAAAATGATATGGCAGAAGTTAAAAATCAAGGTAATTTGTTTTTGCTTCAGTTGATAATTACCTTGGAATCGATTTTGGAGATGTGTAGTTCCTTGAAGTGCTCCCTATCTTCGTCCAACACGTTGTTCAACACTTTCTGCGTAAGGGGGGTCGAGTTGCGGATCTCGTTACTCCGCTGGTACTCGGTCTTCAGCGGACTAATTGTCTCTTCATCCTAAAACGAAAGAATAGCGATAATGGTTGTGACTACTCGACCTAGCCTTGACTTCATCGTCGATCGACTCTCACCTCACATATCGTCATCGACATATCCATCATTTCACCACGTTCACGCCAGTACCGACGAATGATGCGCTCATCCGGCGCCGTCATAGGAACGTCCCTTGGGTACTGCACACGCTTCCGGATTGGCGTCTTACCGGTGGGCTCGTAGAAAGTAAGTTCTCGTTGACGGAACTTCTCAACCTCCGCCTGCAGTTCTATCAGCTGGTCCTCGTTAGCCTTCCGCTTAAGCGTAACGAACGTCTCCGTTAGACGGCCAGTGTGATCCCGGGCGGAACAGGCAAACTCCTGGCGGCCCGTTTCCTGTGCCTGCATACATGTTTGAACCTTTACGAACGTTTCGCGCTGCGCTTCTTGGAAACTGTCATTCGTCGTGGCAACGGCATCGACAAAGGAGGCTAGCCGTTGCTGTGCGTCTTGTTGTGCATCGTCCAAACGGGTTCGCTCTTGGGCGATAGCATTTGCTAGCTCTGTCGCACGCAGTTCCACCTTATCGAGAGGCGTTTGTTGCAGCTTTTCTTCGGTTGCCCTGTTCTGCCGGCGCTTCAGCTCGTCCCACTGTTTCGTTAGCTGTTCCCGAACGGTGGTGCCCTCGCCGATGGCACTCTCCTCGGAACCAACACTTTGTCTAATGGCTGCTATATGCTGCTGTGTGGCCTGTTCTTGACCCTTCAAGTCTTCCTGTAAGGCAGTTACGGTCTGTGAAAGCTCGGCACGACGTTTCGTGGCATCGTACATCCGCTGGAAGAAGCTAGTTAGCTGATCCTCGTAAAAACTCTTGGCATTTTTCTCGATCTTACGAAGTTCGTCCAGCGTTTCCAAGTGAACCAATTCAGACTGTTGTCTGTATTCTTGTAGCCGATTGCGGCTCTGCTCGAACTGCGAAACAAGCGTTTCCATTTCGAAAAGTTTGTTGCCGAGCGATGCGCAGAACTCGGTAGTCCGGGTGTCCCGGGTTTTACAATGCCCGATCAGTTTTAACCACTGGCTTTGCTGTTCTGTCGTGTGCCGTTGCACGGTTTCTCTTAAGCCAGCTTTTACCTCTTCGAGTGTGGCCATGAACGACTGTAGCATAGCGTTGCGACTTTGCTCGACCTGCTCTAGGTACTGGATAGCGGCGTTGTATTGCACGTTCTGCTGATCGCCCAACGCTGCCTTAAAACCCTCGACGAGGCCAGTGTTTTCCTGCACCAAGCTTTGGCTTACCGTTTCCAGTGTCGAGAAGAAGTCTACGGTTTGGGCATGCAGTTTCTGGTCATCTTTATCATGGCGTTCTGGGGGAAGCAGGGGAAATAATCAATGTATGATCTCACTGCCCAGCGATTGCACACACTAGTGTTACCTGTAGCTGCGTTTAAAGCTTTCGTCAGTTGATTCGCTTGCTCGACCAAACCAGAGACATCACTCTGAATGGTCGTTATCCGATTGCGAACTCGATTGACAAACATTTCCGTGGCGGTCCGGTTTTTATTATCGACTTCTCTCCGTCGATCGACCGTATCCTGTGCGATGGGGAAAGTGTGGTTAGGGAGAGGCTGCAAAGTTGCAACAGCCATCTATGTTACTTACATGCAATCCATCGGCATCCTCCGTGACCATCTCGACGACACTGATCAGCTCTTTTGCTTGGCCCGTCAGCACTTGCTCCGTTTTCAAATGCTCTTCCAGTACAACCTTCTTCTCGACGTAACGGCGCTTTGTCTTCGATAGGTTTCGCTTGGTGCTCGTCAGTTCCTCGCGCGTCTGGCCCAGATCCGTCACCGTGCGGCGCAGCTCCTCTTCGCGTTCCTCCAAACTGACTGCCACCTCCCGGAAGATTGATTCTTTCTTGGCCAGCTCATCCTTCATCGCTTTGATGAGGGCCGACTTATCGTTCAGCTCTTTGGTGGCCGCTTCCGACTTGTAAACCATCTCGTTATACGTTTCCTCCGCCAGAAAGATACCGTTTTTGTCCCGGGCCGCCATCAGATCGCGCTTTAAACGATCGATCTCCTCCGTGTACTCCTTGATGACCGTTTTTTTCGACAGCTTCTGGTTGGCCTCCGGTTTGTTCTGAATGTTTTTGGCACGGTGCGCGTACTCGAGCGTACTGAGCGTTTCCTCAAAGTCCTTGTGGCCCGGTGATATCGTCGCAATGATGGACGTTTTCGTACGGCCACCGAGCGATTCCTGTAGCAAGCGCGTCAACTTGGACTCACGGTAAGGGATGTGCGGTGTCTTCTCAACCAGTGCCGTTATCACACGCCCGAGCGTCAACAGCGATTGATTAATGTTGACCGTTTCCCGTGTCCGGATGCCCTTCTCGTTGCCCGCCTTCGAGATGTTCTCACTGCCAGCCAGATCGACCAGGTTCAGCTTACCGATCTTCAGCATCTCCTCACCATCGATACCGTTCTCCTTGATGTGCACGATGATCGAGAAGATCGTGTGCGAGCGGGACGATTGCGCGTTCATGAGCGTGGACGCCGTTTTGCGCCGCTCCTGGCCCTTCGTCAGCAGCTTGTACACATCGTCCTTACTGTGCACCGGTATCTCCTCCAGTCCCTGCACGATCACCGAGCCCTTCTTCTGCACATCGTCAAAGATGCGGATCTTCACCGAGTCATCCGTGGACAGCAGATCGCACAGTTCCTCATTGTACAGCTCGAGGTAGGAGATTCGCATCGAAAACTCCAGCTCGGTCAAACGCAACTCATCGAACAGGTGATTGACCGCGCGCGGAATGATCCCGGTCATTGTGTCATCCTCCCAGGCCGCACTCAGCTCCGGTTCTTCCTCACCGACCATGGTGAACGTTTTGCCGGTGCCCGTCTGCCCGTAGGCAAACACCGTACAATTGAACCCGGCCAGCACCTCCTCAATGTACGGTGCCACCACCGAGTGGTAGACCTCATTTTGCTTCGAACCCGGACAGAACGCTCGATCGAATGTGAACTTTTTCGACGTTCGCGAATCATTGTACGTGGATTTCAGGTGCACTTCCCGGGGTGAGATCACCTCCACGATCTCCTGCGATCGAATCAACCTTTCGCGACTGTTTGTTGGGCTACAAACGGCGGGAGGGAGAAATGAGTTAGGTCAAGAGGGTCAGCATCAACGCGGCCACCGTAAACTTACCGGACGCGAACGTAAACCTGCACATTTTGATTACACTTCTGTGGTTTCCCGTGCGTTCCTCCACTGCTATTCGAATGGCCATTGCTGCTGGCGTCCATTTCCGTTCGTCGCTGTCCCGTGTGGCTTTCCTCGGGGAACGCGCTAAAATCTCGCGAGACTCAGACGCTGCACAAAACAAACAAACCGAAAACAAAAGGACGCGGGCGCGCGCACTGCTTCGTTCGACTCTAGTAGGCGGTTCGTTAAACTCGACACAGCGAATGGAGGGCGGTTTTTGTGAAAGAAAACCCTTTCCAGCTTTTGTTTCTCCGTGGACTCCGTGAGTCAGTGGCACGCAACGCAACCCGAAAACCGTTTTGACCGTTTGACAGTTTTGAAAGCGCAATTCGCACCCGTTCGGTTGGTATTCCGGGAAAGGCGCGAGAAGAGGCGGGCACGATGTTGCGGTCTCGCTCACTCATCTGCTCGACTGCTCGAGGGCTCTCCCCCTCCTCTCGCTCCTCTCGCGACAAGCTGGAAGGAAGGACGCAAAAGTGCGCGTTCCGCGAAGTCTCGGTGGCCATCTCCGGAATTTGGTGGACAGAGTGGTGTAGGGAAAGAGGGGAAGGATATGAACGTTGGCCACCC
>NC_064878.1:55248548-55258548 GCF_943734665.1 Anopheles aquasalis | reverse complement strand
GATCCGGTGGTGCTTCTGCCAAGTTGCTCAAGGTTTCTTCTTCCGCTTCGTCGCCCCCCAAGCCATCGACAACTGCGACCGAGGGTAGCGGTGAAAGCGTGAGCTCAGTGATCAGCAAATCGCCCCTCCTGGCCAGTACGATCACTGGTGGTGTGGTATCAACACCAAGCGCTCCCCTTTCGATGGCTCACGCGGCCGGCAGCAGTAGTGCCACACTCGCAGCTCTGCGTGCCGAGAAGAAGCTGCTTAATCCGGCCAATGCGGCGCTCTCTTCCTCAACCTCGGCGTCGCTGTTGTTTGGTGAGAAGAAGGGCTCACTGGCCGGAACGGGTACTTCGTCGGGCCTGTCCGGCACGAAAGGATTAGCTGGTGCACCGATGACAGAGAAGAAACATTTTCCCTCTTCCAGCACGCTAACACCGGCCCAGAACAAGCAGCTCAGCAAGGAAGCGCTGTCGATTAAATCGCTCTTTGAATCTTCCGCCGCAACCCGGATGGATGAGAAGATTTCGGATATTTACGAGTTCAAGGAAGCTGAGGATGAATTCGAGGAGCAGGACCAGGGAACGACGGGTTCGGCCAGAAAGCTTGTATCCGATGTTCCACCGGCCGAAGTGGTCAGCTCGCTGACACTGGCTTCCGCTGCTGGCACCGCCGCTTCCACCGGTAGCGGATTGCTGCTGGACGATAAGCGGAAGAAGCCACTGCAACGCAAAATGCCACACTCGGAGCTGCTGACGCCATCCGATTCAGTAGCAGGAGGAGCTGCAGGCACTGGTAGCAGTTTCGGTGCAATGAAGCGAATGAAGAAGGTATCGCCAATCAAACCGACGGATTCGGGAGCCACTGTAGGGGCTAGTGATGCGTTAGTGAAAGCCACTAAAGGACCCATGGGCCGTCGTCCAGAAGTGAAGGATGATCGCGAGAAACTAGCTAGCAGTGCAAGTGGAGCATCTGAACAGATTACCATCATTAGCACTGATAAGTCAACTCCACAGAAGGCGACCACCGTTACGTCTATCTCTGGAGTCGTGCAGATGTCCACTGTTGGCTCAGCAACAACAGTAGCAGGAGTTGGTGGTGCTACAGCTGCCACTAGCTCTAGCTCCGCTACAACGACAACTCCGTTGCGGTTTGACTCAACGTTTGATGTTCTCCGTAAATCACCGAGCTTCAATTTGGTTAGCGTACCGGGACAAGGTGCTGGTACTGCTTCGGCCGGCACTACTACTGTTGGTGCTGGTACGAAAGAGGAATCATCTCGCGAGGAAGTGGATGTCAAACCGACGCATCCAACGCCTACGTTACCTGGTATCTTTACTCCGGTTGGAGCAGGGACAGGAGGAACAGGCTCATCCGGTGCACTATTATCGTCGAGTAGTGGATTGGACCGTGCCGGTGGCACGTCAACTCTGTTGGGTAGCTCCGGGTTGGGCAGAGGATCCTCTCCGTCCGCTGCCGTCCTGTTGGCAATGGCGGGCAACGATGATAAGCAGAAGGAAGAACCGACGCTGGAGAACTGTAAGAAGTACTTCAACGATATGAACTTTGAGTTTGATGCACCGACGGTCAAGAAACCACCCTCGATTGCCGATAAGGTGCTGAAGGCGCTCAGCCAACAACAGCAACAGCATTCCGCGGCGATCAAACAGGAAAAACCAGACCATGTGACGCTGAAGTACATGCCAATGCATCATCATCCACCGCTACACAGTAAACAGTCGTACGTCGTGAACACTGGTATGGCCGCCAGTGGAGGAGGAGGAGGAGCACAAGAGGTGACCGGTGGAGCGTCGTTATCCAACGTCGTGTCATCCGCTGCTACGATCGTACCTGTAACCGGTGGTGTGACTGTATCGCACACACCGATCAAACTGGAATCACCGCATTCCAGTGTGGCCACGCCGACGAAACCATCGTCCTCGGGCACATTGTCCACCGAACCGCACCACGCCGCCTTACCTGCTTCGCTCAAGAAGGAATCGGAATCATCGGTCGATGGAATGGTGAAGGGAACGCCCGGTAAAATCAGTCAGCAATCGGTGGTCGGTGGTCCCAAGCAGTCTTCATCCTTGCATCAACCACCATCATCCGGTGGTGTACAGACGCAGCAATCGAGCACGGCACACCGGCTGCTGGACCACATGCTACCGACCGCTCGAAGCAGTAACGATCTGACCGAATCGATCCGGAAGCTAGATGATCCACGATTCCTGCACGATGACGAGTCCACCGATAGTAACGATTCCGAGCATCGGCTAATCATTGAGGATGCAGAGTCCCAGGGCAGTGGAGAACCTCCTGGAGGAGGATCGATCCAACATCCCAGCACAAGCTCAACCACCACCAGTACCCCCACCGTAACCACCGGTCTTCCCTCCGGAACGACAGCATTGATCGTTCGTTACGATCACTCAACGAAGCATCACCACCAGACGACGAACGTGATCGCCAAACGGGAACTGTTTGATGATAAAGCACCATCGGCAGCAGCAGCAGCAGCAGCAGCAGCACGTGGTACAGCAGCTGGATCTTCAATCACGCACGAAATGGCATCCGCTGCTTCGGCGGCGGCCGTTGCCGCCGTTGCAGAGAAGGAAAAGATCGTGTTCCGCCAAGATCCAACCATCTCCGTCTCGAGCGGCAACAAGGAATCTTCTGTTTCGCAGTCAACCGTACGCACGCCATCGTCCACGTCCTCTAGTGGGCAAGCGGGAGGGCGGGAGATCGAAAAGAAAGCCTCCAGTAGTGCGAAACATAACATCCTGGAAACGATCATACAGAGTGAATTGAACACCGTGAACCGTGGTCTCGGATCGGAGAGCTTCCTGAAGCTGAAAGAGCAAACGGACCATCAGGCAGAACTAGATCGCTTGCAGCAGCAGCAACAGCAACAGCTCGCTGGCGCTGGATCTTGCACTACCAGCTCGGAACCATCTTCTACCTCAGCAACCTCAACGATCGTGACGACGAGGACAAGCAATCAAGATCCTCTTGTAATGGATGAAAAGTCATCCCAGCAACAACAGCAGCAACAACAACAGGCCAACAATGAATCTCTCTCACTGTTGCTGTGTGAAGAAACAATTCCGGGTTCACCGGCACCGAAGGATCAGGATCGGTTACCACCGGTCAATACGGGGCGCAAGGTGTACGCTGAGACACCGCTCGGTGTCTCCTCCACCTTCCTAGCACCGCCATTACAAAACATGCAAACGGCAGCCACCGACCTGAAACCGGTACCGATGGATCTCGAACCGCCCGTCGTGACGATTACGATCGCAGGGAACACCACGATCAGCAGCACCAGCCAAGCCGGTGCAGCTCAAGCGGCAGCAGCAGCAGCAGCAGCAGCAGCGGCTGCACCCAACCCGGTTCAGTTCTCTAGCTCCTCGCAAGGTCAATCGGTGCGCACCGGCGGAGTACCTTCAGCTGGCACGGTGAACAGTGGAGGAGGAGGACCTGGCAAGGGATCTGGCGGTGGTGAATCGGCCGTCGATACCCCGAACAGTTCACCCCGGGATTCGGTGAGCCAGGATGAGAGTGAGTATCGCAAGGCCCGGCAATCGGTACCGTCGTTGCATGGGAATGTCATTCTCTTCCTTTTCATTTGTAGCACACGATCCGGAAGCATCTGTATCGCCGCTGAAGAAGCGCCGTCAGCGCAAACCGAGTGAAGATCCACCAAGTCACAAGCGACACCGTCGTACGGCACCGTCGAACTTCGGTAGTGGGGCTGGAGGTGGTGGGTATAGCAGCGCCAACAATGGTTCCAGCAGCGGTTACGGTCGCAGTCAGCGTGGTGGCATGACCACGGCTAATGGTATGTGCTAGTGGCGGTGTTTCCGGCTTTTCTCTTATTATCATGCCTTTATTGACATTCTCCTTTTTCTCCTGCTATACAGCATCGGATAGTGAGGATAACTCGGACTCGTTGGCTGCCTTCCATCGATCGGCCTCGTCGGTGGTACTCGGTAAATCGGGACGCACGGGTCAATACAACTTCCTGGTGAACTTGGGTAAGTAAATGACGACAAAGAGAGAGAGAGAGAGAGAGAGAGAGAGAGAGAGAGAGAGAGAGAGAGAGAGAGAGAGGCGATCCCTCGATCGGCGGTCTAATGTGTTGTTTTGTTTGCCTTGCAGATCCCAGCCTGAACAACAACCAGCGGATAGCGATACTGAAGAAGAAGATCCAGGAGCTGCGGAAAACGTACAACGCCATCAAGGCCGAGCTGGCGAGCATCGACCGGCGGCGCAAGAAGCTGCGGAGGCGCGAGCGAGAAAACAAAAAGCAAGCCAAGCTTAACAGCGCCAATGCGGCCAACAATTAGGCGAAAGGGTAAGGCCCCAAACCGGTGACGAGATTAGCATTAGACATGGCATTAGGCGATTTCATTAAGATGGCAATGGCAATGAGCAGTTAGTAGTAGTATTGTAAAAGTTTTTAGCATATTTAGTTCCTTTTTGTTGATTTTCTTCCCCCACGCCTTTCCGTACTTCCGATCCCGATTGATCCCATCATCATCATCATCATCTTCACCACAACCGCCAACGAGCTAAGTTAGATTAACTAGTTCCACAGTAGTGCCACCCAATGGCAAATGATCTTCGTAGTGATTAAGTGATTTCGGTTTTAACGGTTTTAACGTGTAGGCATTTAAGAACGAAAAACGTAAGCAATCACTCCTGCGATCGCTTTGTATAATGAAGCTATGGGGATAGCTGAGCCTATTCCCTTTCCTTGACACTCACTTTTTAAATGGCAAAATGAATAAATTAATTAAATTAAATAATAATCGGATCGGATTGAACGTAATACTTTATTCGAGTTAAGTACAGGCGAGGCAATGGGCAAGGCGAACGAGGAGATCCGCGTTGTTCTTAGTTCACTATTCATCGCTAGCCCGCTGGTCGGCGGTAAGCGTAAGGAACACCTGCTCGAGCGATGTCTGGCCCAGGCTGTAGTCTTCGAGCTGCAGCTGCTCCTGGGCACGCTCCATCAACCCAAACATGTCTGACCAACGCCGGCCCGAATCGGTGGCGGCGGCGATGTGGTACGTGAGGTAGTTTTGGTACTCCTCCTTCAGGCTAGCTCCGGCGAATGTGTCCGTGACGAACGCACGAACTGCCCCGCTCGATGCCGTCCGCTTGAGCTTCATCGTGAGCAGGTAACCCTGGGAGAATTTGTTCTTCAGATGCTGTGCTGAACCGATGCAGCGGAACGCACCGTTCACCATGATCGCCAGCCGGGTGCACAGCGCCTCGCACTCTTCCATGCTGTGCGAGGTGAGCACGAGTGCCGTCCGTCCTTCGGCACGCACCCGGCACATCACATTCCAAAAGTGACGCTTCGCCCCCGGATCCATCCCGGTGGTCGGTTCGTCCAGGTAGACGACGGCCGGATCGCCAAGCAGTGCCAGGGCGGTGCTGAGCTTTCGCCGATTACCACCACTGTACTGGGCGGTTCGTTTGTCCAGATGAACAGCAAAGTGAAGTTCGACCGCGAGCCGCTCAACGATCGGTGCGATCGAGCAGCTCGGTATACCGCGCAGCAGGGCAAAAAGGTGAAGCGTTTCACGCCCCGTCAAATCATCGAGCAGTGCATCGAACTGGGGACAGTAGCCGATCCGACGGTAAACGGCTGGTAGCTGCGTGCGTAAGCTGTAGCCACCGATCCAGGCATCACCGGACGTTGGTTTCCGGTCACCGGTCAGCATCCGGAAGGTGGATGTTTTGCCGGCCCCGTTGACACCGAGCAGCCCGAAGCATTCGCGTGCTCCAACGGCAAACGTTAACCGATTGACGGCCATCAGTGTGAAGCCGTACCGTTTGCTAAGATCGCGTAGCACCAGCAGTGCCTCCGGAGGGTCGGTTTCCGGTATTCGATCATCGCACAGCCGCTGTACACGTGCCCGTTCTTCGGTCACATCGGAATCCTCTTGCAGTGCGATGGCTTCCCGCTCTTCGCGACTATCGCCGCCACCACCACCACCACCACCACCACCACCACTGATGGTGCTGCTAGCGTGGTGGTGCTTTCGATGGATGATGAAGCTCTCCACGAGCCGGCCCACCTTGATACCGGCGAGCAGGCGATACTCTTTGAGCAGCAGAATCGTAAAGCACACCACCGCCACCGTCAGCATAAACACTAAATTTCGACTGATACCGCGAGGGCTGAAGGCAAAGATGTCCAACTCTGACGATTGGGAGAAACAAATGGAAAAAGGAGTGATCATGATGAGGAAAAAGTGCCAAAAGATCACGCGTACACGCCACACTCACCACAGCATTCCGAGCGCAATTTGCAGAGGATTTTCTCCGTACAGAACGGTGTCGCCTCGCAGAACGCACCGCAAATCTGCTTCTTCGTCTCCATCACACCGATATTGTTGAGCCCGTGCGTGAGCGCAAACACGGGAAACACCATAAAGACCCACTCGAGCCGTTCCGCCACGTGCGTCAGAGAGAACTCTTTCACCTGCAGCAAAAACACGGCCGTAAACATGACCGTCCCGCTGAAGATATTAAAGATCAGCATCTTAATGAACCCGGTCGACGGTACACCGAAGCAGTACGCCCCGAGGTAGGTGAACGGTAGGACCGCTAGACCGAAGCAAAGGAATACGAGCACCACACGCCACAGTTCGGCCGCCGTCGACCAACCTTCCTCACCGAACTCGGCCAGTGTGGCAATGTACAGTGCCATCGCGACGCAGTAGACGGCCAGATCGCAGAGGAACGAAACGCCCCAGAAGGTCAGTGGTTCGACACCGGCCACAAACTGGAGCAGCTTCGAACCGGAGGCACGCTCCCGGACGTAGTACATGATGTAGAACGCACCGACGAATGCCATCGCGAAGCCGGTGTTAAACGACAGCTGAAAGCCGAGATTGCTGCCGATCTGGGTGCGCAGGAAGCGCACGTGTGTGCTGTAGGGGAGCGGTTTGTTCACGATCGTGATGCTACAGTTGTGGCAAACCGTACGGGCGATCGCGTTATGGAGTAGACTAAGCGTAAGCGGGGCCGTGTGGAAGCCCTTATTGTTAAACCACACCGTGTGCACGTTCGTCCCGGTGTTCAGCGTGCATCCGATCATGTAATCCCGGTTGACCTTATAAACGCTCTGGCCGTACTATGAGGAAGAAGGAGAAAGAGAGAACCTATAAATGTACTGACCGTCTAGGGCCTCATCCCACATACTAGGAACTTACCTTGTCCAGTATAAAGTCTCCAAAGTCTTGCTCCGTCACGATCAGATCGTGAGAAGCAGCTTTCGTGCGTCCTTTTGCCTCCCGAATCAGCTCACCGTACGCTTTGGCGATCGCCGTGGATTGATCGTGCACCGACAGGACGGTGCTGGTATGGTCATAGCTCGCCAGCGTGATCTTCAACGGTGGTAGCATCGTTTGATTGGGCATGATCTGTACGATCCCCATCACCAGCAGTACAAATGCGGTCGGCAGCAGGACCTGTATCGTGGAGATCTTCCACGAACGGATAAAGCTTAGATGCTTCTTGATCACCATAGCCCTAATGCGGCTATAGCGAAGCCTATTGCCCGTCAGCGGTTCGTACGTCTCGGTAATTGTGATCTGAGGAGCTGAGGCAACACCATCCTGGTGGTGCTGCTCCGCTGTCTCGTGCTGCTTTGGTCCAGTTCCATTCTGCTCACTCACAATGCGCAAATCGTCACTACCGAGCCTCATAAACACTTCCTCCATCGTAGAGAGCGAAATACCGTAGCTCGAGATGCCGCACCGTTCGACGTTCTTCTCCAACTCTTGCAGTGCCGCCTGGAAGCTGCCACGGTACTGCTCCGGCAACCGGTAGCTTAGCTCGGTACCGATATCCGATTCAATCGCCACGTTCGGGACGAAACGGCCGAGCAGCTTGGTAAGCACCTCCGGTTGACAGTCCGGTCGCTTAACGCACACCAACCGATAGCCGGCACCGAAGCGTTTCTTCAAAAAGAACGGTGTCCCGATGGCTCGCAGCTCCCCGTCGCACATGACCGCAACCCGATCGCCCAGCACATCGGCCTCGTCCATGAAGTGTGTCGACAGTACGATCGTACGATCACGCTTCTCCCGTTGCAGCAGCTCCCACACGGTACGCCTCGCACCCGGATCCATCCCGGACGTTGGTTCATCGGCAAACACCACCTTGGAGCCACCGCAAAGCGCCACGGCGAGCGATAAGCGTCGCTTCATACCACCGGACAGTGTGTGCGATGGTGCATCCCGTTTACACTCCAGCTCCAGTGCACGCAGATACTTTCCGATTTCCGCTTCCAGCTCCAGCGCGCCGGTGACACCTTTAAGCATGGCGAAGAAGCGGATATGTTCCGCAACCGTTAGCTCATCAAACAGGACATTATGCTGCGGACAGAAGCCCAGCACACTCCGAAAGTTACGCTTCTGGCCGATAGGATGGCCCTCGATGGTAGCGCTACCGTCCGTCGGTGGAAACATTCCGGTCAGCATGCCCATCGTTGTCGTTTTGCCCGCACCGTTGTGACCGAGTAGAACCGTAATCTGGTCGCGGTAAAAGTTCACCGTCAGCCCCTGGACGGCCACCCGGGGTACGGGTTTAGCATCGTACACCTTCCGCAGTCCGATCGTGGCAATGCCGATCGGTTTGTCCGTCGGTTCACACTCCATGTTGGCCAGATATCGCTGGCTGCTATTGAGACGGGCTCGTTCCGCCGGTTCTTCATCACTCCTAGCAGTGGATTCCGTTGCCGTGCCCCAGCAGAACACTTCATCGACCCAGAATGCCCTGGTGAAGAGGAAGTTCCAGGGCCGCGGTACACCAAACTGACCGGGAGCGATCTGTTCGACGTACAGGGCGATGGCGAGGTAGAGCAGCGCATCAAACACCAGCATACCGAAGACGTGCGCCATCGTAAGCGAATCGTCGACGCTGACCGGCTGGAAAAGGTTATTCCACTGCAGCCCCATGGCCGTTCCTTCGTGTTTCATGATCATCGAACACCCGTACGCCATGGCCGTGTTACTCCACAGACTCATGGCCAGCTTGGTGGCGAATGACATGCTTTGGTAGACGTTAAACGTCAGCTGGTACGGTGCAAGCGAATAGAACCACACGATTCCGGCCATACCGGCTGCGATGTTAGCTGCAGATAGAAGAAGAAAAAATATATAAAAGTGATTATTTGAGAAGCTGCACTCCAATTAACGCACCAGCCCCTGTTGCGTACCTTTTGAGAAGAACGTGCTCAACATAAAACAAAACATGATGGTCGTAATACCGAACACGACCAAAAATGTCCAGATCAGAAACGGGTTCGAAAACTCGAAGATGGCCACCGTCGTGTTGGTGGTGAGATTGCAGGTAAGCAGCACCGTCACGAGGATGATGGAAAGGGACATCAGCAGAAAGGTGCGCACGAACCAGGCCGCCCAGTGTATCCACCCGCTCAGTCCCATCACCTTCATTGACTCCTTGAGCTGCCGTTCCTTCTCGAGTGCAATGAACTTGACCGTGTTGATGCAGGAATAGAAGAACGCGATCATAATGATGACGGGGAACAGTGACTCCAGCCCGAACAGTAGCGGATCGTTGTAGAACGGTGGATAAGGGAAGCGCTGGAATGAGAAAAAGTGTACATGATAAAGCTTGTGGTCACGGAAATTGATTGATGGCGCATTTACATACCCTGAGCAACACATTCGGCAGGGATGTCCCACTAGTGCCTCCACGCAGCTCGTGCACGGCCAAACTGATGGCATTCTGGAGGGAGGCGAACCCTTCGGCGAAATAGTTCGCCGGATAGCCTCCATCGCTTACATTGACCGCTCGGGCACCGTACATTTGATACCGGGGGAAGATGGAGAACGTTTGCCAGCTGGCCCATAAGCTAGCACCCGGTAGCATGGCCGTACGCATTTCGCTCGGGAATCGCAAGTTCACGGTCAGCTGTTTCGGTAGCTCGGTGATGTTCTAACGGGGAGGAGACAAAGCACAGACACGTTGC
>NC_064878.1:55236048-55243548 GCF_943734665.1 Anopheles aquasalis | reverse complement strand
GTATCGATCAAACCGTATCGACCTTGCCCACTCTGGCCATCGTCACTCCATCCGCAGGAAAATACACGGCCACCTTCGGTCACCAGAAAACTGTGATCCTGGCCACACTCGATCGCTTTTACCGGATCGTCGTCCGGCTGCTTGAGTACGTTGACGATAGGGCTCCCAAAATAGTCCTCATCCGCTATAATTCGTCGACCGCACTGGCCGTAAGCGTTATTTCCGAGCGCAAGCACGGTCCCCGATTCCGTAAGCGCCAGCACATGGGCTCGGCCTGCCGCAACCTGCACTACCCGGGATGAGGTAGCTCCGGAAACCGATGATAAATCGACTGGTGCAGGATAGATGAGCAGTTCCAGCGGCTTTTTGTGTGGTCCTGGCGCTTTCTGAGGCCCTAGCTGTCCATCGGTGTTAATGCCCGTTCCCCAGAGTGGACAGCCGGCTGATTCCGATCGTTTGTTGCGGCTGGAGTCTACTGCGAAGACCGTAAATCCGTAACCCGAGGCGATATCCGTCACAGAGTGGGCTTCGGCGAAGCTAAGCCTGCTAGGATGCTGCACATAGTCGGTGTACACCTGGGCCTGTTTCTTCACCGAGGTTTGCATCCCAAGGGCACCCGTGGCGGCCAATCCCCACACGTACACGCGGGTGTCGTCGGGCTTCGCGATGGGATAACGGTTCACAGGGATGCGCGAACCATCTTGCCGAAGCACTCGGTTCCGCCGGGCGGAAGATGCATACGAACTTATGCTCACTGTTCGGCGCCACACGGTATTGGCGAACATGATTCCGGAAACTCTTTAATTCGTGTTTTTGCGCCAAAAACCACGGAAAGGATTGTGTGGGACTGGGTTGGGCGAGGAGGCGGTTAAATAACACCGGCGGCACGTGCGTTTGACAGGATCCGTGGCGGCTGTCAGTGGAAATTCTCGGAAGAAAATCGTAAACAACCGGATCGCCGAGATTACGGAGTAGCATAATTAGTTTGTAAAAGTGGAGTAGGTTAAAGTATTAAAAAAGGATGGCTCTTCGTCAGGTAACGTCTTCTCCGCATGGTGGGCGTTTCACTGGAAACTTAAACGGGTACTTGCTTTTCTTCCAACAGGCGCTGGTGCGAGCGGTGGTTGCCAGAAGCCAGAACCGCGCATACAGCACCAGGATCTCGTCTACTTTGTACAGCAATCGATTGTATGAACCGGATTACTTAGATGTAGGTACTCCACCGAACAAAGGAAACGAATTGTACTTTTTTTTAAATGCTTTGCTTGTTCTTCTCTTCAGTCAATGAAGCCCAAATATCCACTGTACGAGACGCTCAACTTTACCATCAAAGGCTACGACTTTCCCGTGCTCGAGAGTTACCAGAAGTTGATCTATAACGTGGCAGACTCGATGGACCTGGACATAGTGGATGCGTACGCCCATCCACCGCAAAAGCTGACCGTTCAAAAGTTCAAACCCAGCTCGAGCGTCATCGATAGCGAGTACAAGCTGACGGTGTACGAGCGTACGGTGCAGATTGATAACGTGCAGGCACCGCTGTATCCCGTCCTCCTGCGAACACTACAGGCCGGGCTTCCCGAGGGGGTCACGTTGAACGTGACGGAACATACGCCTGACCATGAAGACGCCCGTTACGTGCCGGATCGGGATTTGAAGGAGCTAAAGCAACAGTTAGACGAAATGGGTGGACCTACCAAATCTAAAAAATAAAGTAGAACCCCCAGAGGGGGCGCGAAGTAGGCGGTCAGTAGTATTGAAAAAATTGCGACCTATTGGATGGTGTACTAAAGCTGTGCTAAAGGCCGTACGCGAGAAATGTCATACCCGCCGTCCGATGAATCATAAACAAATCCGCGCTGAGGATGGCTGAGGAACAGAAATTTGTCCAGCTGTCCACGAAATTCCTGTTCCTGAACGGTGGAGCGCAGCAACCATCGTCACAAGGCTACCGGAAGGAAATCAACACGCTACTGAACGAACTGAACGGGCTGAATTACGGTGCGATCCGAATCTGTGATGTACGGGCCGTCGTTCGGTTGCTGGAATCGCTCGTCAACATTCCACCGGCGGAGGACTCGCTCGTGGTGAAGGCCTGCTTTCTCCTCAAAACACTCGTCCAGCGCCAGCGTGTAGCGCTACCGGAAACGCTGGCAAACAGTTTGATCGACTGGTTACGGAAATGTCTCGAGCGATGCTTCTATCAGGTGGCCTACGAAGTGCTCGGTACGATGCAGATCATTCTGCGACAGGCCGGCAATGTTTCTCAGGTAATTGACCTCCGGATCGTTGGAGTGTGACACTCCTGGTTAAAGAATGCGTTTTCGATTGCAGTTTTACGATTTTCTCATTTCGCGCAACGGCGTACTGGTGAATTTGCTCATTGATCCGGATTACCGGCGTTCTTCCGACTCGAAGCAACCATCGGAACAGGAGCAGCAACAGGTGGATCAGTGCAGTCGGAGTGAGCTGTACCTGGCGTCGATGCTCTGCATCGAGAGCGTGCTGAGACGTATCGAGAAACCGTGCGATGAATCCACCCAGCCTTACCTGTCCGTAGTAGGCGATGCGGTGTTGAATCTGATGTTTACCGCAACGGCAGAGGCCTTTACGGAGCAGGCATTCTATCGGTTAATCAAGTCGGCCTTTGCCTGCCTCAGCATGATCGTGACACTCGATGAAATCGGTGAATGGAAGATCGCTCAACTGGGCCGTCTAATTGGGGTTGCGAAAGCGTACATGATGTATGGCATACCTGGTGTGACGAAGCACACACCCCAGCGCATACCCGTCTCCCAACAGGGCATCCCGGAACCACAGCAGATGCCAATCAGCAAGGGAGGCAAGATTGCGAGAACTCGGAAGACGCGAACGCACCCTAAAAATAAGAAGGGCGGTCCCAGTTCAGTGGGAGTGATACGAGACAAACAACAGACACCGCTAGATGCTGCCTCCGCTAACCGGCAACCATACTCAGAAGCGAGCATCGTTCTTGAATGTAAGCATCGCTTGTACAATCACGGAGCACCCATGATATTTTCATTTATCTCCATTATCACTCCCCTAGGGTGCGCATCACAGGAACGACCTGCGGATGGTTCGCTGTATCTGACGAGCGACTCGGAACAGTCGGAGAGCGAGAACAGCACGAACCCACGTGGCCACTCATTGGAACTGCACCGCAATGCACGCATACGCCATGCTGCTCTGCTACTAATCGGAACGCTAGCACAGCACATTGAGAAGCGCATCATGTTCGGGTACTGGCATGCGCTCTTCCCGGATCAGAATCGAACTGCGGCCACCGTAACGCTGCTGAACAGTGCGCTACGCGATCCGGCACCGAGCTGTCGCGTAGCAGCCATTCAAGCAACCGCCTTCCTGCTCTACCGTTCCAAGCCATTCCTAGTGCAGGCAGAAAGCAGCAAAAAACCACTGATGTCCTTCACACCCTTCTCCGTGACACTCGGCAATATGGTGATCGAGTTGTACGCGATGCTGATGCAAGCACTGACCCAGGAAGCCAACGTTACCGTCCTGATCCAGCTGCTCAAGTGCTTGACGGTGCTGATACAAGCGACTCCCTTCCATCGGTTACGCTCCGGCCTAGCGAAGGAGTTTGTGACGATCGTTCAGCAGCTGGTACTGCAGCGTGACCCCAATATCCGCGTGTCCGCGCTCATGGTGATGGGTTTCGTTATTTCGGTGCCTGATATGACGGAGGAAATCGCAGAACTGCTAGGTATCGAGCGTGTTGAAGCCATCCCCTGCGGTAATGAAGCTCGTAGCAAACCGATTATTAAGGCGTAAGTTTGATTTCACCATGGTTGCTGTGATGGCTGAAAAAGAGTCTTCTCTGGTTGACCAACGTATTTTACATTTTGTTCCTCCTCAGCCTTCGCCTACAGCAAGCTGGTCCGGAAGAGGCAGAAGAAGAGGAAGCGTATGATTCGGAGAGCGAAGATAAACCGGTGTCGGAGGAAAACCAAGAGGCACATCAGCAAGAGGAACCTCAGCCAACAGCTGCGGTTGGTTCCGCTTCGTGGTTGCTACCGATTGTGTTGGAAAGTCTCGGCGTTGGAGCACCACAGTCACCGATTATGGCCGTCCGAATGGAGTGTTTACAGGTGCTCTGTGCAATGAGCAGCCATTACTCGTTGCTTCGTCACCATCTGAAACCGGTGGCCCAAGCGCTTCGCAATGCGTTCGTCGATCCGGTGATCGAGGTGAAGATCGTTGCCGCACGGGTAGTGGATTTGCTGGGTCACGCTGTTAACACTTCGCTTCTTTCAATGGGTACGATAGAAATAGATTCCATCCTAGTATGATTGGACTTCTCATTAATTTCTCTTTCTCCTTCCAGATACGGTTGATCCCGAGGAGCTAGCGACGGCGATGCACTTCTGGGACGCCATCACTCCGCTGCTCATGGATGAAATACAGGATGTCTATCTGTTCTCTACGATGCGTTCGATATGCTGCGACGCACTCGGTAACATTGGAGTTCACGTTTTCGAAAAGCTACCAGTAAGCTTTGCTCTCGCGCCGAGAAAGGAATGTTTGGAACAGTTGATTGACTCACTCACGTTTCTCTAATTTGTATTTAGCGCGGTCGTCAGCTGGCACTGATATCGATGCTGACCGGGTGCACTTTCGACGATGATAGTATCGTAGCGTCTGCCGCCGCTCGGTCGCTCTCCGTGTACATACTGTTCCCTTCACTGCGGGATGATGCGTGCTTCGTAGAGAACACAATCGAAGCGATCTTGCGGGTGTTGCGTGATCCAAGCCAGAATGCACGCATCAAAACGTCCTGGTCACTCGGTAACGTCACGGATGCGCTCATACTGAACCAGCAGCATCATCACCAGCAAATCCTATCCAGTGGAGTTAGTGAGGAGCAGCGTGAACCAGATTCGGGTTACCATACGGTCATCGGTGATGCGTTACTACAGAAAATCCTCGAAGCAGCCCTCGAGTCGGCCCGTGACAACGATAAAGTGCGTAGCAACGCAGTCCGTACGATGGGTAACGTACTGCGGTTGCTGCGACCGCACCATTTCGAGCCAGCAGCAGGAAGTTGGACCGTGCTGGCGCAGTCTGCGATCGATCAGCTCGTCCAGAACGTAACGGCCGGCGGTGCCGTTAATGTGAAGGTGAAATGGAATGCATGCTACGCACTCGGTAATATGCAACGGAATGAAGCCTTTTTCACGGGAGCAGCGGCCTCCCAGATAGCCTGGCAAAAGCGTGTCTTTCCCGCCCTCTGCGAGGTGGTGGTTAATTCACCCAACTTCAAAGTGCGCATCAATGCCGCCCAAGCACTGGCCGTTGTGGAGCGACGATCACACTACGGTGGCACATACTTCCACACCATCTGGACCGCGTTGCTGCAGGCACTGGAGCAGTCGGACAATTTGCAGGATTACAACGAGTACAAACGGCGCGATACACTGCAGGAGCAGCTGTGCCTCTCGTTGGCGCACTGCTTGCGTCTGGCGACGCGAGAAGATATTGGTCCGATGGCTGCCATTCTACTGCCGCTGTACGACGTGGTGCGACAGAATTGGGTACGCGTGATAAATCGCATACTACCGGAGAAGGGTGACATATTGCTCGAGTCTTACCTATTGCTGCTTGATCAACGGAAGCGTCAAACAGCAGGTGCGACGGGAGATTCACACCCACCGGACTCATCCTGGAAGCTACTGATACAGTGCTTTGACTGTGGTGGCGATCAGCGGCCGGACCTAAAGGAAGAATGATCAATAAAGCCGCTACGCCGGTGTGAGCTCGGTAACTCTATTCGCTTTTATACTAATCTATTTATTTAATATTTATGGTGAGATGTGAAGGTTTGTAAAGTAAAAATAAAAAAATACAATTATCCTGCGTGTCTCGCTCTCTCTCCCCCTTCTTCTGCTTTCATTCAGCCGCGGAGCTCGTTTGCTGCACCGCCGGTGGCGACTGATCTTCGAATGCACTGAGTAGCTTGGTGCAGGTTTGATGCAGCAGCGGTTCACCGTCCATCGCTTCACGCATACCCCGGCAAAGCTCTTCGATCGACGGCTTTCGAAATCCGGCGGCCACTACCGCACTGCGAATGATCTCTCGATCGATCGGGGTAACGAGGAAGTAGATGGCTTCAAGCAGTTCAGCTGACGCCGTCTCGACATCGAACTCTCCTCCATCATCCTCCATCATGTCCGACGATTCGGGCAGCGAGGAGTGATTGTCTTGGCTGCGCCCGCTGCCATTTGAAGTGCTTGGTGCCATGGTCGCTGTTGCTGTTGTCCCCGTCGTCGTTGGCGTCGTAGTTGTCAGCATTCCATAGATTCGTATCATGCTGGTGAAGGTTTCGACGTGGAAGTGATACATGATGCCACTGTAGATGTTGTTGACGCACACCAGAATGCTGACATGGTTTTTGTTCAACGGAAAGAGCATGCTTTCGCTGCAGAGTGCCGCCAGCACCCGATAGACGCACTGCACCAGCTCCTCCACGTGCGGTTCATACAGTTCGTTCGCATGCACTACGAAGTGTTCGTGCACCTCCATAAAGCGGCGCATCGTTTTCAAATCCGTCGCCGTTAGTGTGTCCTCTTCGAACCCACCACCACTGCCGCTACCAGTGGCTACTTGTGAACCATTGGTGTTGCTGCTGTTGATCGGTGGGTAGAGCTGACGGAATGCTTCAAACAGACCATCCAGCAGGCAGCTCTTACCGAACAGACGATAGAACTCCTTCAGCTGCGCATAGTCCACCTCGGCCTCGGTAAACCGATTAATGATGGCGCAAACCGTCTCGACCGTATGCTCCAGCAACGCCCGGTTAGTGCTGGTGGCGAGAATGAGGGACAGTTTCTCGGTCAAGTTGTCGGCCTGCTTCATCACCTCAAACCAGCTATACCGCGCATCATCTGATCGATCGAACAGCGTGGTCAGCGTACGCATCAGCTGAACCAAAATGGGAGAGTCATCGACAGACAGGAAATCACACAGGGCCAACAGGATCTCGCTCTGCGTGTGCAGCAGTTCGTGCATCTCTTCCACGCAGCACATATTGCCAACGATACCGATCAAGATCTCCATCAATCGGTAATCCTTCGAACGGCCCGCAAGCGCCAGAAACAGTTCAACCGCTTCCTGTTGCACCAGAAAGCGCACCACGTCCGGCTCGATCGTCATGTCCCAGAGATTGCACAGATCACGCTCGAATTCTTCATTGTCCTCCAGCAGCTGCTGATCCTGAAGCTGGGACAGCTTCAGTATGGTGGACAGTACGAATCGCTCTGAGTACATGGTCTCGCCGATTCGGTCCCCCTTGAGGGTTTGCAGCTGTTCCTCCAGCTTCGTCTCATCATCGTCCTCCTCTTCCTCGTCGTCATCAGGATCATTCTCGCTGGTCCTCGCAGCACTTGACTCGCCTACTGCAACGCTTTCCGACTGGTTATCCTTGTGATCGGTACCGGGTGCTTCCTGGTCTGTGGTTACATTCTC
>NC_064878.1:55153548-55231048 GCF_943734665.1 Anopheles aquasalis | reverse complement strand
TCTATCCTGTTCGGCGTAAGGCCTTGCGGGCCAGCCAATGCCGTGAGTAATCATTTGTTCGCGACCAAACTACGTAGCATGTTGAATTCGGATCAAGGGTGTTTCAGCCCGAGTGTCCTTTCACGACCACGACCGACGAGCAATATAATGCGTGCGTGACAACCTTGAATCTCCGCCACATCCCTAAATCGGTCCATTACATTTATTACGACGCGCCAAAGCGGCCTTTTTTGTTACCAGCGAGTTTGGGTGGGTTCGAATAGAAGGCAGTTGGTTCCGATGAGTGCTGTGCCCCGCGTGGCACGCGCCATGCGTTCCCTTCTTGGAACATCCGCGGGAAATGCAGGCGTTTCTCTCGCTCTCGGCATATGGGGTGCTAAGTGGCAGCGCCCCCTTCCGATATACGGTAGCATTATCCTCGTTTTTGGATTTGGAAAACAAAATGTGATGAAGGGGAACAACCCTGCAAGATACGGGCGCAGGGGATTCAGGGTAAAAGGGCGCGTAAACTCGTGGCGCGGCCGGGAATCGGAATGAGTAATTTAATCATTACGGTCGCGGGAACAATACCCAGAAGCCCACATGACGCCGATGGAACGACCATATTGAGGAGGACATTCGCTGAGATGGATCTCTTTTCGGTTCGATTCGGTTCGGAACATGTGTTCTTCTGGGGGCACATTGTGTTTGCTAGCGTGAGGGCAAGTAGAAAACAATTTATTTAAATTAATCAATATCTACTGAAGATGCGGGGATATGCCACAAATCGAGTTATTGTTATACAATTCCGTTTTGATTGAGTTTAAATTCGGCGTGTGTTTCTGTTGCAGTTGATTGCGTACGACGATCCATTCAGTTCTCTTCTTAGCAAACAGTCCGGAATAAAGGAGATCGATTGAAGATTATAAAATGGCGCGTTCGCCCATTCTTTCCAAGGACGATCATCCTCCTGCATTCAGGGGCATTCACTATACCGGGGATTCAGCAACCAAGGCGTACTAAATAACCTGCTGAAGTCATTTGCCAAGGCCCGAAAGGCGAAACGCGAAGGTAATAAGCAAACATTTGCATGATAAGGACGTGATATCATTCCCAAAAAACATCGGAAAAGATCGAAAAAACATCGCCTCAATTGAGGGCTTGACCACGGATGTCAAAAATCAAAACCAATATGGCGGCGACCAGTTTCCTTAATACACTTTGAGCCAAGCTGTTCTTGCGTGCGTGCCTGCGTGCGTGCGTGCGTGCGTTCGTGGAAGCCTTCTCTGAACCGTCGAGCGATGCACATCGTCGTTCTCGTCGTCGTATAGTTTGATTAAAAGTTTGTGTTTTAGCAGGTTTTCAAGACCGTGCGTGGGTCCGTGCTAGTTGTTCGTGTGTTTTCCCAAAACTGTGCACCAAAAACGAGCGTCTTTTGAAGTGAATAAAAGGTAATGGCCAACATCACAGAATCGCGCCGAAAGATCCCCGCTATCGAGTGGAAGCAGCGGCCGAAATAATCTGTTCCATAAGTGACCGCCCTCCGTTTCCGGTGCACCCGTGACTGCCGTTGTGTGTTGTGTTTCCCAAAAAAAATCATTTCCAATCCCGCCCCGGATGTTGTTTGATGCCCGATCGGTCGCTCGTTTTACTGAAAAAAAAAAGATAAAACAGTGAGTTTGGGCGTGTGTTCGAATGCATTTCCATGTCCATGCAATGGTATCGTGATTAGTTTCGCTTGTTTTAAGAATTTCTGGTAGTTTTCCTTTCGGTGAAATTGGTCGCGATTGAGCAGAGAAAAAAAAAACACCAGAAAACAAGAGCAAAGAAAAACGAGAGAAAAAAAAATCACGCTCATTGGTGTGCGTGACAAAGCCAGCGCTTCTGCTGGTGGTGTGCGTGACGCCGCAGGTCCGTCCGTGGCGTGCCAAGTTGCTCCCGAAGTTGTTTGTGGATGCCACCAATCCGACTACGGGCTGGAAAAGTTGTTGGAAATTATGTGGAAAAATCCCATCCCAGCTCCCATTTTCCCGGCGTTGCATTCTCGGAAGTTGTGTTCGCTTAAAAAGCTCAATAATAACAGCAATCCGTTCCGCTGCGCCTCGGGTCGCAGTGCAATCTTGTGAAAAGTACTCCCAAAAACGGCATCCGCTACAGATCAACATCAGAAGTGTAGTTTCCTCAGCACCCAAGCAACCAAGTGCAAGTGTATAATTCGTGATTTTTTCCCTTAATTTTCCTCCTCTATGCAGCAGCAGCAATTTCCGTGCATTGTATGTGTGGTGTGCGTGCATGAAAAACCAATAGAGAGAGAAAAGTGTGGTGTGTCCAGCAGCTGTGAGTGAGTGTGTTGTGTGAACATCAATCGTACGTACAGCAAGGGGAGGGAGAACAGTGAATTGCATCGAGTGCATCGAGTGCATGTGCAGCAGAGGAGTTATTGGCTGCGATGCCGTTCACCTTCCAGCAGTAAACAAAAGGTAAGCAAGCATCTCCTTGCAAGGGCGAAGAGGGATCATCCAGCTGGTCGGGAGGATTCCAGCTGCTGCTGCCCAGAAACGGTCCGTTTAGCAACGCGAGTAAACGTAATGAATTTTCGATTGCTTCGATCGCTTCGATCCCTTCGCTGATACACGTGGCGTAACACACAGCGAAACGTGAGATCCGGCAGCATCCGTAGCGTTGCGCAAACATCTCAAGTCCCCCCCCCCCCCCCCCCGGGGGATGGGAAGGGTGGAAAAATGAATGGGCTTTTGGAAAATAAATATCATACTTTTCCATTTCAATTCATGTGCGGCCTTTCGGTCCGGCGCCATGGACCTTGGAACACTAAAACAATGTGCCCCAGCTGGTGGCCTGTTGGTACTAATAATTCCGCGCCGTAAATCATTACACACTGCGTTCAGGTCTTAGATGTGACTCCCAAGCGGGCTCTGGAACCAATCCGTTGGCAATGGCCAACGGTGGGTGGCTTGAATAATGTGGAAACATCATTTCCACAGACCAATAAGCATTAGTCTTGGTTCGGATTGAGGCTTGAGTTGTGGATTGGGGGATAGAGGAGGAGGAAGAGGGCGCTAGAACAAAACGTGGTCCTGGTCGCTTACACTCCTGCTCCCGGTCGGGCAGACAGACCAACATTGCAGAGGCATCGATAACACGATTGCGAAAAACGAGAAACGAGAAAACGTCTTGGCGTAGGTGTTGTCCTCCAGTGCGAGAGAGGGTGCGTGAGAGAGAGAGAACTGTTTGGCTTTTCCTCCTCCCGACGAATGTCCTTCAATTTTTTTTTTTTGGGGTTTGGGAAAAGGGAACTCTAGGGGGTTAGGTCGTTTGCACTGTTGCGACGCGCCGTTCACTTCGTGCTCCACCACGCCATGGTTTGGGTGAGGGCGGGACTGGCGGGAGGAATTCCGGGACTCCGGTATCCTTCCAGAACGGTGAGTCAGAGAGTGTGTATCCGGGCGTGCGCGCACGCCAGCCCGCGTGTGTCTCTGTGGATTCCGAAGGGAGGACACATACCAACACGTGGATCGGCTCCAAGGATCGGCTCCACCAACGAGTATAGAAAGACCGGGCCGGCTGGTCTGATTGTATTAGTAGAGTTGGTGCACAGGTCCTTATCATCGTCGTATTGGTGAAGGATTTGCTCGCGAAGGGCGCGACCTTACCTACAATGCGATTGTGCTGCAAAGATTGTTGTTTTCCCGGTGGAAAACAATATCAAAATCCACGAGCGGAATGCAATACCATCGGCAGCATCTTGAGCTTCTCTAGCACCGAACACATTGGCTGGTTGGCCACCAACACACCGGCGGCACTGGCACTTCCGTGGCATGAATGAACTGCCGTCCGTCGAATGCGGACAAATGACACTAATAGGCGCAAGACGGAGACAAGCAGGCAGGCAGACAGCGACACGGAAGGATCTGCAGTAGGGTCGCCGCGTAGTACTACCCGAAGGGGGGCGGACTCCAACGCTCAAGGACGGTCCCATGTTGCGGACTGTTCTGTCTTGGCCTCGGCGACACGGCCTATGCGGTCGAGACAATCAATAGTCTATTATCCATCTGGCGGCTCTCTCTTTAGTGCTTTGGAGTTTTTCGTTTTTTTCCAAATGAAAACTCCCGTCTACTGCAAGGTGGTGCGAGAGAGAGAGAGAGAGAGAGAGAGAGAGAGAGAGAGAGAGAGAGAGAATTATATCAACGAGAGATCCTTTCTGGTCGCCTAGATTTGATACAAACTGATTTTCGATTGGATTTTCATGCGCCAAAAACCAGGGATTCCTTTTAGTTCATGCTTGGGAGTGATTTCTGGCATAGTACACAAGTCCTCTGGCAGCAAAAACTTGTGGCAGAACTTTCGTAAATAAATCCCCTTACATTGTCAAGGGATTGTTGCCCATTTCACAAAGCAAAATGAACATGTATATCTCAACCAGTGAGCTTGCCAGCCTGCCTGTTAGTCTATCAATCAATCCTGCTTGGAATAACACATTATTCCCAGGCAGCTCCGGAAAGAAAAAGTTCTCCAGAAGGCGTTCAGAAGGCCCCAGTTGTCCGGGGTGGGTCTGAGATGCGATGAAAAGTTAGAAGCGGAACTTACAACCTTTTCCCCCGCCCTCCATGTGCGAGCAACGTTCCCAGATCAACGCAAATTGGGTCTGCAGTAGTGCGCCGCTTTCCTCGCCGGAGTTTATCATGCCTTGATGATAATGATGATGATGATGATGATAGTTTTCGTGTTGTGCACACTTTACTGTGTGTTGTGTAAAGCAACTTTATGTGAAAGTTGGCCACAAAACAACGGCAGAAAGGGAAACTACTCCCCCTGTCTGTAGCCGCAGCTGCTTCATCTGTCAATTAGTGTCGAGGTTTTTTTTTCTGGTGGCCCCAAAATATGGTGCACATCTTGTGCAGATCATGAACCCTCTAGATAACCCTCTCCCGGGAGGTTGGTTAGCAGAGCGAATCATAATCATTGGCCTCTGTGCGCACCAGTATCTTCCTAAATTCCTGTCTCACAAAACCAGTTTCGTGGTGCAAATGGTTTGGAAAATCGTAGTTTTCCCTGCTTACCCCGTTGCATACCTTATCGGCACGGTGTTCCGGAGGTTAATCACCTTGCACAGCCCATCCGGAAGTGGCCAAAGGTGTGATCGACTTGGATCGCTTCACCACCAGCCAGCCAGCCAGCCACCCAGCCAGCCAGCCAACCAGCCAGCCAGAGCCTAATGATGATGATGATGAGGAACGTTTGTTTGTTGCAGCACTTTCCTTGAGTGCCGGGCCCTAGATCTCGGCTTCACGGGCCTAAACGAGAGGAGGCCCTAGCTCCGGGACTCCCCGATTTTAGGTGTGGAGTGGTTGAATTATTGATCATCATTTTGTTGTGGCTTTATTCCACCGGGAACAACACCCCACTCCGGGGCATTTGGCAACATGTTTTGTGTGGACCCCTCGTGCGAACTGCGGGCTGGAATTTGTTGTTGTTGATGCTGCTGAGGGGTTAGTTGAGCTGCTTATCTTCGTAGCTTCTCCCTCACGATGATACCGTTGGCAGAAGATGCGTAATTCCGTTGCCCTAGGTTCGGAGCCAGTTCCGTCGCCGTGTAGCATAATTATGTGCATTAATTTTGGGTTAATGGAAATTATGAAGGTTGGTTCTGTTTTATTCAGGTCCTCGAGCAGAGGCTTGCATATTTCCGGGGGGAAAAATCTGGAATTGACGAGTGTGTTTGAGTGCGAATATTTATCGCAGTATGAATCATCTTTTAAGATTTTTTCAGGACTTACAGGAAAATGCCAGCATATTTTTGAAGAAGACAACACTTTTTTGAGTATTTCTCTACAACAATTTCAAATAGAAATAGAAAATAGACTTAAAATTGATGGTAGACTTTAAAAAGAGTTCTAAGTTTATCTGAATTGCAAGTATTTTTTAAGTCTGGGTATCATCAATCGTCAAAGTCTGTCAGTGTTTGATCGCAAACTGATTTTTCATGAAACTACAATTCACTAAACAATATTTCTGATTAATGTACATATTCCAACTAAAAAAATCTGAGCTAGTAATGTCGCATAGACTTGGGACATTGCTGTTGCTCGTACGTGTTTGTCTCTTCCATGCTCACAGATAGTATATAAAGCGTATGTGTGCATGTCTTATGTCCTCGGAAAAAAGACATTTCCTTCGTTCCGCTTTCCACCGGATACTTTGGAGCATTGGGAATTCCCCACCCTCAGTGTAGCCAGCCCGTTTATCACAGACGCCCAAGCGCGTGAGGCTATGCTCATCGGTTGATTGCTTTCTGTTGTTTTTTTTTGTTACTTTATTTTTGAGAGTGATATGAATGCAGCGGGGACCAGTCGACGCCTGATAAGCACCTACGATTTGACGACGATTTTTGTGGATTGTCGCTGTGTTCCCTGCTGTCCGGTGGCCCCGTCATTCACTGTCTAGAACGTGCCGTTACGGCCGTGCCTCGGTCTGCATTCTTCCTACATTGATAACGGTCCAGTTTGGAAATGGAATGTTCCACCGATGGTGGTGGTGGTGTTGTTGTTGAATGGGACCGGAACACAGTTCAGCTGAGGAATTCGAGTTTATTATTTTTGTCCAGCCCAACAAATGTTCCAGAAGAGTCCACCGTTGGGTTCTTGCTGAAGCACAAAAAAAAAAAAAACTGGAACTCAAACTCAAAGGCAAATCACGCGGGTCGTCGTGGCGTTTATTAGTCGCACACACAGTAATTGCTGGGCACTTTTCTGGCGCTTGATAGGTCTGATTCGATCGTGATACGATCGGACGCAGCAACTTCTCGGATTGCGCCGAGGTTCGACGAGACATTCCACACGAGATAACGCTACAACCGGGGGGTGTTTTGCTTGATCGCATCCAGGGATCGCAGATTGTACGGCAATGCAGCAAAAATGCTAATTGGAGCGCGAATCATTCTCGACCCTTCGACAGTAATCTGTGTCTTCCATTCTGTATTTGTTGTGGAAGATTTGTTGCTTGTTTTGCAAAACAGAAGTTCATCCATTAGGTCACAAGGTCAGTGTAAACGGTCCGTTGTAGGTGTTGCTTTTTATACCTTCCATTATCCGCTGGGCAGTGTATAATCCAGGCATTAGCGCTTTGTCTTAGGCTCCTCGAAACCCTCAAGTTGTCCCGTATCCTGCCGGTGTTAAAGGATTATGGATTTTTTTTAGGTTTCCTTAAGCGCCAACTGGCCTGGGACACTGTTTGCTCAACTGGTTTTTGCAATTCCGAACGTCCCTCCGCATTAGCAGCAGGTTTGATCCATGACCTACGAGGCATTTGCGTTTTGCGGCATAATTTTTTTTAAAGGATAGCCCCGCGGGCCTCATTACAGTTCCGTTCCGTTCCGCAATCCAAAAATGTGGTCCCGCCGCTATGTCTAGAACTGCTTGCTTTTTTTTGCGGTAGGTCACGACAGGACGGTTACCCAACATAACATGGCGCAATTACTGGCGGCAGCACTAGCAGTAGCATTAGAGGAAGAGGTAATATAGTTGCGTCCGCGGTGGCTGCTGGTGCCTCGAGGTCCCTCGACAACGGCGCGACGGCGTCGTTTATTGATTTTCCACAACATGTTTGTGGCCGCCGTGGTGTTGTGTGGTGCGCGGACTAGCCAATGCCTAATTGGCCAACACAACGAGCCTGAAGGTTTCCAGTCCTGGCTACGAAACGAATAAGAATGGCCTTAAGGGGTATCCTGTGGCGTGTGTTGTGTTTGTGATGGACGGACCGGACCCCCTGGTTACGACGGCAATCAATTGCCGTTAAGCAAAAGGGGTAGCCCTCTGGTCCTATTGGAATATTTCAACATTCTCTTGAGACACACCAACGCCCCGTTAGATATAGTGCAAGATCTTGTCCGGTTTGTTGCAGATTACAATAGCTATTGGCGATTAAAAATTTATGCATTACAGATGCATTCGTGGCAGATTTATTAATAAATCGTTGCATTTTCACGATTCGCCGAACATGACCGTCTGATTCGTCTTTGCGCCCCCCCCAAAAGAAAGGCCAAGAATGAGTTCATCGCCAGTATTTTCGGGGTGCGAAGCTGTGGCATGGCCATTTTTAATGGTTGTTTGGGGGCCAAACATCACGCCAACATCCAGCCTTGCGTCGTGCGTGCGTGCGTACGTCTTTACGCCTTTGGTTCACGCCCCGATCCCCGTTTGTTGCGGTCTTTGCGGGGTTGTTTGGGTTTTTGCGGCTGTGTTGCCATGGCCAACGCCGGGCTGCTGGTGTCTGTCTTCTCATTGGCGCGTTTTTGGACCATCGTTGTTCGGTGGTTTGCGTCGTCTTCGAACTTCGACCAAAAATCCATTCTAGCATTCTAACCACCGGACTCTTCAAGGTGGCCGAGGTTGACCTTGATGCGGACGAGAGTCTAGAAGCTACTACGGGGCAGAGATACCGTTCCGGACACACGACCGGTCCGCAACCAAATTGGCAACACCATTACCACCATCACCACCATGACTGGGGCGCGCGTGTCGCTGACATAGTTGTGGCTTCTCACCGTTCGCTACGTGACAGTATGTGACGTCCAGCACCGTCAGTGACCCTGAAAGAAGCACCATCGCACCTTAAACCATGCGTGACTGATTGAATTAGCCGCGGGATCGCGCTGCGCGAGAGTATTGTTTTCGGAAGCCTTTCGGAAGAATTTAATGCTCCCTGAAATACTTTGGAACAAATTTTGGATTCGGGACTTTTTGGTGACTCGAAAATCTTCGGCATCAAAACTTGTCAAAGCGTGACGGACTCTGGGACCCAAGGTTTCCAGTGATCTGGCTGCGGACATTGAAGGCGAAAATTCGTTGGAATTTTGATTGAACTTAATTTAGTTGAGGGGAGGTGAGGAGAGAAAAGGTTTGGGGCAGTGTGTCATGACCCTCCGATTTTGGTTACTTTAGGGCGCGACAACCTGTCTGTGTTCGTTCCTGTGATGCGTGTGTTTGTGGTGTCATCACCCAACCCAAAAGGGTTTCACCATCAACATTCACAATGCGCGCGGTGGTCCAGAAGAGGGTCGTCGAAGCGTGCGTGCTCTCCGTGCTGGCTGGCTCTGTGATTGTTTGTAAACATCAACCAACACCCGAAGCACCCGACCACGATGAGACCCCGAGAGCGAGCGCACGCTCTGTCGTCCGCCACGATTGACGTTCGATTGTCAAAAAAGCAACAAAAAAAAAGGAGGTTACAAGGCGGCGACACAACGTGGTTGGTGGTTGAACGTGGAAGGGAGACCAGCATTGGAATGCGAAGAATGTGTGCGCCCAAACCGAGGAGACGCGATCCAATCCGGGGGGGAGGTGGTACGGCCAACGTGGTTCCGCGACACTAGTTTTACGAGTTTTGATGTTGGATTGGGGATCCATCGCGACCCCGGAGCGACCGGACGGTTTGTGGACCAGAGGATCAGGTTTTATTTTCAGTTTCTGTTCTGTTGGTTTCGTGTCGCGCCCGAACCGTTAGATGGTTCCGCGTTGGTTTCCGCTTTGAATGAATTTGAATGTATCTTCTTAGCGTAGTTGGCGAACATGTTTCGGTGAACATGTATAAACATAGCGAGCGTTAGTAGTGGCGATTTGGCCCGGGGGGGGGGTGGTATTTTTTGAATGATTACAACACTGATTTCACGTCATTGTCAGCATCTGTTAGTGTTTGGTACGCCATTTTTCTTTTGGGGAACATGTTTTTTTTTTATTTTTACGAAAGATTTGTTAAACACTAATTTTTGAATAATATTCGGGGGATTTTTCTTAAGGAACATAAAGATTTTACTTAATAAGCGACATCTTTTGTACTAAAAAAAAGTATTTGCAAACTTCACAGAAACTCGCCATAGTTGTCCCGTAAGTTGTGCACAGAAAAAGTGTACAAATTTTCAAACAGATCGGTGCAATAATTTTGCAGTTATGATTGGTTTTTAGTTGGAAAACAAAAGTTTAAAGTTTTGAGATGTCACTGCCTTGCTATCGCAACAGCTGCATCTCGCACAACTGTCAGTTTTGCTCGTCAATTTGTCTCCAAATTCGACACAAAATATTCTTGATTAGGCTCACAATTCATTTCACAAGATTCCGCCAACAGGTCAACCGCGACTAAGGCGAACCTCGTCCCACGTTTTTGACGGACGGACGTACGTACACTTCAAGCACCGAGACAGACAGGTCGCCGTTTCGTGTCATTTCGAGGGTGACGATGCTGAAAGCGAAACGACACCCCGAGACACATGGACTGCCGTGGTGTGTCCGTGGAGCTCCAGCTACGTCTCGAAGGTTTTGAGGCAGACTTTAGTCATTATGTTGCAGTTGTTGACCACGGATTGAGCTATGCTCGGTTGTTCTACTATCGCAACGCTCACAACATCTCCTCCAACACAACACGACCTCTGACTTGGATTTGGTCGGAATGTGGGCATTTCCTTTTCGTCCTTCGCATGCCATCGAGCACCATCGAAGAGGAGGGAGCCCATCAGCGGCCGGGCAACCCTCTCGACTGTCAAATAGTGGCTGTTATTGGAAATTAAGATTCAATTTTCGAATGGATACCCGAGTGTGACTAAAACAAACCCCCCCCCCCCCCCCCGCCCCAACAAAAAAACCCATAATCAATTCGTTTGTTAATATCCTACTCCTCCACCATCCCTCACTCTGCCATGTTAGGTCCAAGGATGACATAAATTGGCCGGAAATTAGAAATCATGTGGCACGCTTTAATGGGGAGATACACGCACTTCATTACCGAGGGGTGGCACCACCCGCTCCACACTGAGCGCTGATGCGAAGAGGAAGAGGAGGAGGAGGAGATCTCGCCGCTCGTGGAGTTTTAAACTTTAATTTGTGGATTGTTTGTCGCAAGCGCAGTTGTGCTTCAGCTGTTGTTGTTGTTGCTGCTGTTGCTGCTGCTGCTGCCTCTGTTTGGTCCGTTACCTCTTCGCACTATGCCGCCTGTTCCCGCTTATCGATCGAAGGAGATCCCTTTAACTTAAATTCGTTTTAATGATTCGTTTTCTGCTCTTCCTTTTCCACCGTGGCTGTGTGTTGAAAATGGTTCATTTTCCTCCTCCTTCATTTCCACAAAAATGGTGCCAATTTCTAAACGGAGAACGTGGCCCCAAAACACCACTTCCAAGCACCGGTACCTGGTGTAGAGATAGTAATTGCCGCGGCCAGCCAGCGCGCTTAACGAAGCACATAACCGCTTCTTGCTGCTGCTGCTGCTGCTGCTGCTGCTGCTGCTTCTCGTTCCTCTCGTTCCTGTTGTTCCACAACAAATAGGCCAACCTGTTAGATTATAGCCGGTGGTCCACCGCGGTGGATGACGCAAAATTAATCGAGAAAAGCAGCAGAATCGAAATCAAAGTAAACATGGCAGCCCCCCAAAAAAACTTAGGAGCTGCAATGTAGTTGCGTGCATCTAACCTTCTTCCAATCGTAGAAGGCCGCGTGGCGGCTGCGGCGACGAATCCAGGGCACCTGCCGGTCTCTGCCTAACCGTTTTCACGATGATCCGGTCCGTGATCTCCGCCACGGTGTCTTGTTCCAGCTCGTTGCGCTGGCAAGATGATATCTTGCTTTTCGATGGGGAAGGTTGGCAAATTGTGGCTCGTGATTTGTGCTGCCCAAATTAATGCCTCTCGCATTTTTGAAGCCCCTCGCGGTGAAGGGATTTTTGTTGTTACAATTTGCGCAACTAGGCAGGCGGCGCCGCGAGTGTTGCATTTGATTCCATTCGTGCTCACGATGATGATGCTGTTGATGATGATGATGATCTTTCACAACAGATTACATTGTGTTTTGTGGTGCGTTTTTCGGGGTGGTCCGGCGAGATGCAATCGCGGCACGTAGCGCAGCTCCTTTCTTGGCTCCGCTCCGGGCGTTCGGGCTGCGTTTTGTGGTTGCCGAGGGCAACAGCATCGTTTTCGCATCGCATTTCTCGTGCGCGTCACGCAGTTTTGTGTTGAATGTTTTGAATGTTTTTGTTTTGTGGAGTGGAGTGGCAGCCGGGTTCAAGTGAGTTCAATTAATCTCCTCCTCCACCTCTCGATTCATTCCACCGGATTCACCCGGATTATGTCCGATTATGTTCAGGTGGCTTTGTGATTTGCAACAAAAAAAAAAGAACACAACCGAATGTACTCTCTCGCTTCTTTAGGGAGGGAGGGGATGGAGTGGTTGTCACCATCCGCAAAGTATCCCCATCCCAAATTATGTTGTCACAGTAAGCTAGTACGCCCGGTGAATGCTCGTGAACATGGCGGCAAATTGGCAAGCTTTAACCAAAGCGCAAGCAAGTAGCGGCCATCACATACCATATGGTGTTGTGTTGTGGTCCTCCCTCCCCTTCCCTCTCTCCCTCTCCGGGGGGGGGGGGGGGGGCAACTTTCTCCCAAGTTAAAGTCGGCGCTCTCGTGTTTCATTCATTACACGCACCGCTCGTTCGGCTGCTCGTTCACATTGCACACCGCTGCACACCAAGATACCAAGCGCTAGCGTGTAGTGCCGGTGGGGTTGCCAGGCCAACGCTGCGAAGCAACCATCCATCTATCCATCCAGCCAACCAACCAACCAACCAACCAACCAACCAGCAAACCATCAGGCAGTCATCGCTTGCTTGCGGAAATGATTTCCCGCGACGATGCGACGACGCAACGACTGGAGAAAGTGCTCTGTGCCCATCGTGATTCGGATTGAGGAAGGGACGGAGGAGGAGGAGGAGGTGGCACCAAGACACACAAGTGTGCTGCGTTTGATTATTTCCTTCCTCTCGGTCGGTCGCTGTCACGCTCCCCGCCGGCACTACTGGATCACATTAAATTGAATTTCCGTTCGGAATTCCCTCTCCGCACTCCTGGAGGACTCGTGGAGGAGGAGATGGAGTCGCAAAGCGTGGAATATGGTAAACGGGTAAACGGGGCGGCTATTGGCGAGGCGTTGGTTTTGTCGTCATCTCGTCGTCCTTATTGATGTAATACTTTCCCACTTCCCATCTCGCGCTACTGATCGGCTTATGCTTCTCGCTAAGTTGAAACAGCTGGCTCTCCAAGGGAAATTCATTGAAAAGTAGCCAGTACTCGCTCTCTTCCACTCAGTTTCAAGAGGACTCTCGGAACAATTTGCCACCAGCTGTGTGCTCTCCGCATACGCAGTCGATCAAATTTAATCCGACAACAAATGCGGGCCCCGCAACGATTGATTGAAGAGGAATCCCTCGCCATAAGCTCGCTGTCTTCCTTCAGGGCAATAGGCTATGCAGAGATCGGTCGCTAGTCACTGTCTTAAACCAACTGACTGTTCCGGGGATGCTGGTTTGGTTGAAAGGATGGCGCAATGTAGCGAAAACAATTTTTCAATTGAAAAGACTGACACAGAGAGAGAGAGAGAGAGAGTGATTGCGAGTGCGAGTGAGTCTACTTGAGGTCTTCACTTTGCTTTATGTCCAGCGCAAGAAGTGCTCCTTCGAATTGTCAATTGTACGCTGGCTGGTCGGTCTTTGTCGTTGCGTCAAGTGGATGAGAAAACTCTTCTTCAGCGCATCGTTCAGGAATGCCAAGTGTGTACGCAGCATACTAGCTGCTTAGCACACAACAATTAACACAAAGCGATGCTAGTCACTGTTTGGGAGCACTCTTCTTCCACACAAAATCAGATAGCAAAAAAAAAAGCCCCCCGGACGAACACTCCGATGAATTGTTCTCGCTTAATGGAGTCATGGGAGAGAACCATTGCTGAACGAGACCCTCTCAGTTCAGATTCCGAACTTCAAATTTTCATTTCTACATAATTAACACCTTCAGCCGGTGGTCTAAGAATCAAGAAAAAAGGATTGGATTATGGAGACGCGATTCAAATAAATACGGACACCGTAAACAATCTGTGCTTTTTCTCATAAATTCTTATCTTCATTCATCGAGACGATGAAAGAAGCTGCTTGCAGCTTTTATGCAACTCTAATCTCATCAGAGTGTCCGGTCTCTAATCTGATAATAACACCAAAATGGTGCTGCCATTGCGCGGCAACATAGATACGGGATTGTTGAAAAGAAGCAAAAACAAAAATGGCCACTCCAAGGCACATTGCGGTGGTCTTAAAGAGCAAGCAGCATGTTCCAGCAGGAGTCAGGGGAGAGTATCTTCCCTTTTGTGCTCTGGTTTGTTTTGCAAATATCAAACAAAGCTGAAGGACCAGTAAACAACATATGCCATGCCGCTTTCTTCTCGAGTCTTTTCTAATCGTTTCCCGAAGGCACAGAAAGGAGCTTCAAAGGACCACTCGTGAGGTCGGTTTGAAGGGCCAACAGAGGGAGCAGTAGAGAGAGAGAGAGAGAGAGAGAGAGAGAGAGAGAGTAGTGCAAGGACAAGCAGCCGAAAACGATAACAAGCGTTTATACCAAACAGGTTCTTCCCGTGAGCAACAATCTCGGCTCAGGGATCGATCGATCCCGTTGCCTTATCGTCGTGGCCATCGTGGGACCGTGCACCGACCCGCTACCTACCTGCACGAGGAGGAGGTCCCGTGGACCGTGTTTGTTGTTGCAATTCACTGGAAAAGATGTCCTTTGGCAGTCTATACCTGTCTGTAGGGATGAAAAGAATTTCTGTCAAACACGATGTTTCAGTTCCTCTTTTCTTGTTATCGACGAGTCCCAGGTAGCCCAGATGGCCACATGTGTTTGTGGTGCCCGAAAACTGCCGGCGACATTTCTGAGGGAAATGTATCCGATGTGCTACTTTGGAACCTCCTTTCTTTTCACTCGCATTCCAACGATCCCGGGGGTGGTTTTTAGGGTCCGATCCATCCGAATGTTTACAATTTGTTTGCGTTCTAAAACGATTATTGCCCGGAACATTGGCGTAAAGGAATGTCTTTCGATGTAGAACCAGTTGCCAGTGGATTGGATTGCCCGGAGAGAAGACATTGTGCCCTCGATGTCGACGGTGGCGGCAACCTCGCTAATGGATCATAAACAACCGGGGCAGTTATGTCAACATTGTGTGGCTGGCCGTGTTGCTGGATGCTCAGGGAGCAAGATACGCCTCGGAAGCGATTACTCAGATGAGTGGCTTCCGTTCTGCTCAAGCATCCACAGCGCGCAACGTCCCTCCAGTGTCTCTAACGCTCTTCCGATAAACAACGGGCAGTGGATGTGTTTGTTCCCGTGCATGTTCTGTCCACTGGTCCGTGGTGTTGTACTTTCAATCAACACAGAGTTATGGGTGGGAAGCGGTTGTTCTATCATTAACTCTCTCTCTCTCTCTCTCGCTCTCTGGAGAGGGAGTCCTCCTTGAATCCTCGCCTTCGTTGTTGTGCTACTGGGACTTGCGGTGGTCATTAAAGGACCTCCTACTCCTCCTCCTCCTCGGAGCTGCTCATTGATTATCGATACCTAGCGGTCTTTGACCCAACCGATAACCGGTTCAATTCGTGGTGCGGAAGTCGAACAAGGACGAGCATTGGGTAATGGGGAGGGAAACAATCGATGAACCGTCAATCGAATCGAAGGTGGAGAAGAAGGTGTTGACATTTACAGCACTCTGGTTCGAACCTGCGCGCGTGCGTCAGCTCTGACAGTATGTGAGAAGGTGGTATGTTGTGCCATGAAACCGGAAGTACGATATGGTGGTACGCAAGCCAATCACTGGAACCATTGGTACGGAAATCTAAACAGGATTAGGGATAATAGGTTCCCTCCCGGTAATTAGATTGGAAGCGGTAACATCCAGTGCACACAGGTAACATCATGATGAGCCCATGGTCTTAAGGGGATCTCGAAGTTCCTGAGGTACTTCGTGATCCAGCAAACCGTGAGTGGAACATGGTGAAATGTGAAGACGGAGCACGCCTGGGCCGTTTGTCGGCAGACAGTCTGCCCCCGCATCGGAAATCGGTGCACCAAAAGGTGCTCATTGCCGTATCTTGAGCTCGAGTTTGGCGCCTTCTTAATTGCTGCCAAATACCCTATTAGGCATCATAAATGAACCAGCTTTTTCGAGAGGGCGGGACAGGTGGTGAAGTTAACTTATGTTGACATTTGGGACATGGCGACAAATGTAGTCAACGCTCTCATGGGTGTGCTCTGTTTACCTTTGTCTCATCATCGGTAAAAGAGAAAGGGGGCTGTGGGTTGACGTGGATCGTTTATCACTGGCGCGTTTATCATTATCAACATTGTTGTGTTTGTTCAGCTTTTTTTTTTTGTTCGTTCGAATAAATGTTCCACAAAGGGTGTAAAATGCGACCGAGCCTGTGAGAAATTGGGCTTTAAACACCTTTTTCCCCTTTCGCAAAACCCTTTTTGTCGGGTTTTAGATAAAATGTGGTTGGTAGGTCAGGTGGTGGTGATGATGATGGTGATGGTGCTGGTGATGATTTGTACGTTTCCCTTTTCCCACTTACGACTTTAACGTACAGGATCACACCGCACCAGTAGAGATAGCGCACGTTTGCCAACAGTTTGGATCCCAAAACTCATGTAACTCCAGGAAAAGTCTATTTGTAAATAGAGGGCGGTTGCGCTTATCAACCTTTAAACGCTCTGTGTTCCTTTGTGTTGAGAAATGATGTCGCTCTGTTGTTGGTAGTCTGTTGTTTTTACTGCTTTTTTGTTATTTTGTAATTTATCTTTTTTAAATATTGTTTACATACCATACTAATTCCCATTTTTCAATTTGTTTCTTTCTAGGTAAGAGTTTCTAAAGAACTGGAGCTAAACTAATGGATGACACCACCTTAGTAAAGCCAGAATGTCCTAAGAAAGGTAGATTGATGGGCTGTGCACGGGTTACAGCAGCACTCCGAGATGTAGTGCGGTCCTTCACGACGAAACTGGGTGCCAGATTAGGTTAAGTAACGCCAGAGGCACTTAAAAGCGACAAACTCGACGTAAAGTAACGCCAGAGTGCATCATCATCATCATCATCTCGCGTGAAGCTCAGATTCAGATGGATGAGAGTAGCTTGATGTTGGCAACGAGAGAGAGAGAAAAAAGGGGGCGCATAAAATGGAGTCACGACCGTCGTCGACCGCGTCGTCACATGGCGGAATGTGGGAGCGGGTTAGCATCAACCTTCACGTTAACTCAGCAGCTTGTTAACGCTTCGCTGCTTGTGTGTACCTCACTCCACACTCAGCAGGGGTCTTGGAGGCTGCAACCTTAACGGTGCTTACGTGCGCTCTCTCTGGGAACCAAGTTCAGCAGTCGTCGGCCTTACCTTTAGCGACCACGACACTACGCCGCCCTCAGAATCCGGTGGCTTCGGAACGAAAAGGTTTAGCATAGAAAATTCCAAAAAAATGGATGGTTCGATCAAGCGAATGGGTCCCCTTTAGTGGCTTTCGATCCATTCGCACACCCTCGCACCTTCGCGTGAGATCATGCACCCGAAATGGCGCTGAATTGGAAAAAAAGAAGTTTCGCATGTGGCTCCTTTGTTTGTGTATATTTTCGCGTCTGTTTTCGTTCGAGATAATGTCACCATCAGTTTCGCCGGAAAGCCGTTAGTGAGGCGGAAGATGCAAAAGACTCGAAAGCAGCAGCGAGAGCTCGCCTGGTGGCGAAGTCAGTTTTTTGATCGCCAGAAACCTGATTTCACCCCCAGCGTTCTCCTCCCGGTGGTGGTGGGGACACAGATTAGCTTTGTCGACGGTGACGGTGGTGAGATCATCGCGCTAAATTGGATTCTACCCACGACGAACCTGTGTGTAATGATGCAAGCGATCACGCCGGAGCTCTGGAACAGGAACTTTACAAACTGCAACGCTTCCTTTTTGGTTGGCATTTTGGTGAATTGTCCCCGAGACAGATGTCAAGGTTGCAGCTCACTCCCCGTTCAAGAAAAAAATTGGAAGCAACCAATCTGGCTGGCCATATATTAGTCTACGAGAGCTCGCACCTTGCCAGCTTCCGTCGAGCTGGATGTGGCGCACCGTGTTCTCGAGATCGCACCCCCAGGCACTTATGCTATTAGTGTTAATGTTCTTCATCAATCGGGCAAACGAACCGTAAACACGCGGAGACAAAGACGCAGTGGGACAATCTGTGATGCGCGCACGTCACTGGTATGTGTTTAGTGTGGAGGGGGGGGAACTTTGCAATTAACCCGCAATATACCTGTCAATTAGGGCGATTGATTTTCTCGTAGCAAAGGACCTTCGGGGTCGGGGGTCTACGCGTTTATGTGTTTGCAATTCAAGAGCAAAGCATGATAGAGAGAGAAAAAACAAATAAAACTCCGCATTTAGTGTGTGTCCAGCCAGGCCCCCCCTCTCCGTGGGCCGGCTCAAGGTGAAACTCATCATCGATTTTCGACCGGACCGAGAACTTTGTACCGATGGGCCCAAGCCACGAAGGGGGGGGGGGGGGGGGCGCTAGTTTTCGGGAGGGGATCAATCGATTCGAACCGAATTTGAAAGTGCCACTAGTAGTATGGTGGCCAGTTGGTGCTGGCTAGCGCGGTGTGTACCACCTTGAGCACTACGGCTTGCGAACCAGCTTGCCGCACTCAATACATGACTGGCGGCAGCAGCAGCAGCAACGGCGGGCGGACCTTATGAACGAGCGGGCACTCTCTCGCTTTGGCAGTTTGCACGCAAATCAATCACTAGCGCACACCACGCACCGGCCGTGGCCATTGCGTTTCGAAGGGGATCTCCTTAATCTGGCTCATGGTCATCACCGGGGCCGCCATCAAGTTGACTCAATTCGCACACTAGTACACCTTAGTGACGGATCCGGGGGACAGCTGGGAGCTCTTGCTGCTGCTGCTGCTGCTGCAAGTGATATTTTATGCATCTGTCTGGTCTAAGTAGGCGGACCATTAAGTTGGTTGTCAATTGTGTTTTGGTGTTAATTTTGATACCCAGTAGCCTACGATTCATCATTAAGCGAAATTTATTCTTTTTTAAACTTTACTTTCAAGTGTTACTCTTGTTTTTTTCCGTTGGCAAAACCATTCAAAAGTGTAAGTGAATTTCACCATCCTGTAAAGCACAGCCTGTCCGGCACAGAGTGCCATCGACACAACCGCTGAAGGCGCCAGTGTAAGGCAGTTGATTATAAATCAGGTCCAACGATGAGTGGCTCCTTTTTTGCTGTTCAATTGTTGGTGGGCAGCTGCCACACAACAGTCATCATGCGAATGTGTTTTTTTTTTGCTGCCACTTTTCGCACACATGCATCGGCATGGAAGTCACGCATAAAAAGGGGCGGATGGTAGAAAGAAAAAATAGCAAAACATCGAGCCATCGAGCACATTCACCTGAAAATGAAATGAATTTGCGCCCGGTGAAGCTCACGATATTGGCCGGGCTCGGTCGATTCAGTGGCGAGCAGGAAAAAGAGGAAAACAGCGATTTCCCGTTTTCCCGGTTCAATTCGTACGCACATGTGAATGCGTACAAATACATTCAACAGAAAACCTGCCAGAGTAGCGAATTTGCAAACACAAAAACGCTTTGCAACAATTCGCGAATGTTGGTTATTTAAAAAAAAAACCCAGAGCTATCAGAGGCGCCAACTGGCGCGGTTCCGGGGGGGGTTGTTGGTAGTAGGCTGTTGGTTTGCGTTGTGTTCCTCGTGAAGTCGAGGCTAGGCAAGCCATGCTAGCTGTGGCCCCCTTTTGTTGTCGCTGCTGTGTGCAAATGTTGTTGCAGAAAGGAAAGGTTCGCCATCATGTGAGTGTAGAGGAAGGGTTGCTGCTGCTGCTGCATGATGGAAGTTCATGGCAAAACACAAAACCAAACAAAACACGTACACATATATGATGTATAGTTAACATCATGGTGAATGCATAAATAAGCAAACACATACTTCTAGAAAAGAAATAGCCCCAGAGAACAGAAGAGATACCGCGAGAGCGAGGAAGATAGCGAGCTGACGAGAGAGAGAGAGAGAAAGAGATGCTGCTGCAAACGTGGCGCCAGTAGCAGCGTTCACAACTGCGGTACCGCGACGGGAGTTGGAAAGTAGCTGGGAAAATGCGGGGAAAAATGAATGCTCCCCCTCCTGTTCCGGCTGCCCCATCACTACCGTACCTGATACACCGGATGCTGCTGCCAATACTGCCGCTACTGCTGCTGCTGCTGCTGCTGACGCTACAATTGCTTCAGTAGCAATGTGTTAATGCATGAGGGGTGGTTTTTTGTTGTTGTCCATCTTGTCACCTTGATGAAGTGAATTACCGCCCATTTCACGGTCGATTCTTCGTGAGGACAAATTAATTTACTTTAAAAGACCTCCTCGGACACGCTGATAGCGCTCATCAGTGTATCTAATGTGTTTTTACCCTTTTTTGCTCTGAGCTATTTTAGGATCCATACACAGGCAGATAGCAGAAGCGCATACCTTGCGATAAGAGCCACAAGCAAGCGAACGCGAGAACGGTGGCAAAATGGATATGTTAATGTGCTTCTAGACCATTCCACAGCCGATTGATTCTCCGTTGGCTCTCTAGCTGTGACTTGCTGGCTGGCAGGCTGGCGCCTTTCCAAAATACCATCGGGGTGAAATCGATTAGAAGAGATACCAAGCTTCTCTTAATGCATCATTTAGCGCGCTCGATGATGCCGATGGGGCCTCATTGTGCTCGCAGCCTACTATGATGCTAGATCGCATAGGTCGAGGATGGAAGCCACACAGCGCTCGCTTTGGAAGCTTCTTCTGCAGCCGATGCTTCGCGGTCCAAAATTTTGTGCCCCTAGATCGAATCCGCGTCTCGACGCTAACAGCATCATCAACAAAAGTGCTGTCATCAAAAGCACACATACACAACAGCACCAACACCACTACCAACGCAACACACCGCGGCTTGTTGCTTGAATATGCGGTTCGTCCCACCAGACAGCAGCATCCCCCACCGCACCGTGTGCCACCGTCACACCTCAATGCAACTTCGCGTATTTTCCCACTTTTTACGAGTTTTGTTTTGTTCCTCTTTGAATCGAGCAGCCCTGTAGCCGGGCCACGGTAGAGCGGCGTACCACGGAATGGGGCAGCCAGAGCATCATCGACAACGATGAAACCTCCGAGATAATGCTCTCACCGGTCCCCCGGGCTGGGCATGATGCTGCTGTGTGTAGAGCACGCGTAGAGGTGGTCGGTCCACCACCAACAGTGCGACCCCCTCGTTCTTGGTGATAGGGAGTGGTGGGTGTTAGAATTGGCCATTCAGCGCGTTCAAGGTTAACACTACCACGCAACACCTTAGCACATTCTACCACGACGACAGGGGCATCGTATTACCACGCTATTGATCGGCCCTTGCTTTAGTGTGTTTTGGTGTCTGTGAGAACGGGAAATTCGTGTCTCTCTAGAGAGTGTATCTTTGAACCAGCCGCCAGGTGGGTTGCTGATCTTGCCTAACGCAAAAGCGTGTCAGCGATATATAGCTTGGGGCTTCAAGAACGATTTTACTTTGGGAATAGTTGTAGAAAAATCAGTTAAGTGTGAGCAACCTGGTGATCTACATTTTTAACTCAGCAAAGCATCCCACACCCCCGGAGGTGAGGGACAAATAGTTTGCTCAAACATTCGTACACTTGAGGCTCATAAATCTTATCTCACGTGGAAGCAAACTAACGGCCATCGCCGGAGGGTGACTTGCGACCTTCGAGCGTGATCATCAAAATATTTGTTTTTCCATTCAGTCTCTCCTGATGCGTCCCTGTACCCGTAATCGAGGTATTTCGTTGTGTCGAAGCATTCTGCAGTGTTTGCGATTGATGACCAAAGTGCCATCTTGGGAAATCCAACCAACCAATCTGCTTTAAATGCTATGAACATCCTCGCAAGAAGAAGCCAACATTTAAAGATACTCTTTAGACAAACGCACCGAAAAGGCCCTATTCCTTGGCGGGGGGGGGGGGGGGGGGGGGATATTGAGCCATTCAGTTCCCTGTGTCTTCTCCCTTCCCCAAAAAGCGAATCAACCTCGCGCCTGTTTCCTCTCAATAAGTATTGCGTTAATGCTCCCATTCTAAAACCCCTTTTTGTAACGGGGCATAGCGAGTGCTCGTGTGTGCCGCGCTCTCGGCTGTAGATCTGTATCTCTAGGGCACTGAGCCATCACAAGGTCTCATCACTCGAACTGGGCGCTGGCAGTCAGTAGCAGCAGGAGAGGAGCGTGGCAGGAGGACGTTGATAATTTGAATGAGCAGCGTGTGCGCGTCGCGAGCTGTCGAGCTTCTGGTTTCCTGTTTCTCTGTTCATCGCGGCGCTCGTCGTTGTCAATCGCCGGCGGCAGCGGTTACGCTGCGAACTGAACCGGTCTCCTCCTCAACCCTATGATGAAGGTTAGGTTTCGACATCCATCCGAGAGAACAGCGTCCGCGTCTGCGTTATGATAGTTGCTGCAGTTGCGACTGATGCGGCGGACAAACTACACAGTTTAAAGTCGCAGCGACGACTGCGATAAAAATGACTTCCGGAACTCTAGACGCCTTCGCCTCCCGGGGCCCTCTAGACCCCTAGACCCGTTAGGGTGGATCGGCGTCTGGACTTCCTTTCCTTTCGTTTCCGTTTCGTCTAGTTCCGAGCCGTCTATTGTTTTGCGGGAAGCTAGGGGATGGTGGCCAACAGGCCAGCGTCTGTGACGGTCTGTTAGAGGCACATGGAGATGATTTGTCAAGTTTTTTTTTCTTTTAATAAACCGTCATACCGATACAGCACCCTATCGAGGCATCGTCCCGGGTATCTTAATTGAGTGATGGAGAGCTGGTTGAGTGGAAATTGTGCCTATGACCCGGGCACATAATCATTAAATTATCATTAGAATATAACGTCCTCAATGCTGACGCCCAGAAAGGAGTCATATACACTGTCAAGTCGGTGAAGTGTGCTAGAGCTTGGCATGGTGAAGTGTGTTAACGAGCATTGAATTAGGATGTCTGGTTCCAAACACTTGGAAGGTGTATCTTTGGCTATCGATTTAGTATCTCATTGTCCTTGATTTCCGTTCTTTATGGCGGTGTGCCGTACACTGATAGCAAATTGCCAGAGCACACAGAGGGACAAAAGGCAAAAGGTGGCTCGTCTAGTTATAACCATATCCCGAGGCATGTGCGTGCGTGCTCACTCCATGTTGTCTAAGAGTTGCGTGAGCGTGTGATTTATCTTGTTTTAGCGCCCGTCCGATTGGGTGTGCCGAGGACACGACGATTGTCAGGCTACGAGATCATAATTGACGACTAGCCGAGGAGACGGTATCTGATGATGATCACCAACGCCGCCACCGCTCCATATCTATTAATAGACATCAGGATTGTAAGCGAAGGAAGGGGCAGGTGGCGTTAAAGGGGTTCTTGGAAAAATACCAACAAGCGAGCGAACAGAATCATTCTCGGGAGGGGAGACTATCGTTTTCATAATTTTCTGGGGGAAAAAAGGGTTGGAAGGGAGAGTTCGTCAACCCAGATCAGAGGAGGGAGGGGACATCAACATGACGTGCTCTGTGCGTCAGTGCGTGCTGTCTTTCAAAGATGCTAAAGGAGAGAGCGTCCCCAGGATTTTGAGTGCCTTCGCGCTATTGCTGCGTGTCAACGGTGGCGGTGAAGACATGAAACGAACGAGAAATCAATATAATATTCAATCTGTAGCCCATTTTAGCCTTTTCTGCTCGGTCTGTCTCAAGTGGTCTTCCTGTTTTCAGCAGTCAACGAAGAGGGGAACAGATCTTGAAGGAGCGTCGTCCCTTCCAGAGTAACAACGACACGAAAATTAGGGTGGATAGTATCGCTGGAAGCGGTAGCAGCAGCAGCATCGTAATGCACTTTTTATGTTTTTTATTGACCATAAGCTGGGCGATAAAACCGTCAGCGACGCTGTTTGTCGTGACGATGCTCTATCTAGGCACACCACACCGTTGATGAGAAGACGGTGGATGATCTGAGAATGAAATTGTCAAACGATTGTGGGAGTGGGGTCGTCGGAAACCAATCTTTATCCAAGGCGGTGATTCATCTACTTGAGGGGACGATAGTGTCACATTAAAGCGTTTCCTAACGGGAGCCGTTTTAGCTATCCAGGAGGTCTGGTCGTGTTGTTCTCGTGTTGGTTCTTCCAAAAATAGTGATTAAGGGGTTTTTTTTTAGATACGAGACGATTTATCTTTCTCATTCCCTGCGACAGATAATTAAGCAAGGAAGCCTTCAAATGCAAAGGCATTCCCGGCATGGCTTGCTGTGGTGAAGAGGGTTTGATGAAATGATTCCAAGATTTGACGCACAGATTCAAGGTGTCGATTGTTGTTGGCACGGCAACGCTGCGGAATCTAAAGTGTCGTGGCATTTGTGGAATTCACCAAAACACCAAAGGAATTTTCGAGCCCTATTCCACGAAGATTTAGTTAATCAAATGGCTACCAGCATGCGAAAAAGGCATGAAAGATTAATCCTTTCGGGATTAATCGGCACAATGTTACTTCTACGAAGGAGCATCCTCTCAACCCAAACGAAAAAAGTGCACAGCATCCGATGCTCTAAAAATATGAAAAGCCTTTTGCCATCGACAAAAACACCGTCACAAAGCTTAAGCCCTACTGGTTTCCTCTGAGATTCAGCGTCAGTATTTTGCAGGAACGGCAAACTTTTCAGGGTCATCGTCATCTAGCTTTTACTTCCCGAAATGAGCGAAACTGTAACTTTTACCTGCGAAGATGGTTCAGTTATCTTCACCAAAAACCCCTTTTGCTTCCGGGAAGCTCGATCGAGAGATTAGCGAAAGAAGCAGAGAGCCGTAAACAACCAAGAGGATTACAGCTGACGATGGGTTCTACAAACATTGGACCCTCGACGATTTCGTAGTCAGTCGAAAAATAACTTCCGTTTACCATGTCGCAGCCCCCGGTCACGTCGTCAAAAGTTGCTGTGACCTATTGATTCGATGCAAAAAGCTGGGCCAAACCTTTGGGTGCTTCGGGGTTCCTTGTGCTCTCAAGTTGGACGAGATTTAACGCGGCGTCCACTTCTTCATTATTCCTCCCTCTTCCCCCCTTAAAGGTTGTCCGAGATGACCTCATTCACCAGTGGAGAATGGTGACCGGTCCCGGTCGGTGGTCCTTGAAAGTTCTGGTGGTCTCTGGCACCAGAAGTGAGTGAAGGTTACCGTTCTTTTACGGTGGTGTGGCAGGTTAGTGGCGCCGCCAGTACTGCACAAGGTGAACTTGTCCCCAAAAACAGAACGCCCTAAGTTGTTGTTGTGTTTGGTTCCAATCCACTTCCATTCGGGACCCTGGCTGGCGCCGTGTTTTGCGCGCTGTTCTAGTCCATCAGAATAATAAAAAGGTGTGCCGTGGTGGTGGTGGTCAGTAAAAAAAGGACAAAAACACGACCGGGTCCGAGTAATGGCTGCAGTCGAACAGCGCAGCGGGGCTAACCTTGATTTTCACATCAAGAAAAAAGGAGACTCATTAAACGGACAGCTGCGCGCTAGGTCCAGCTGACCAACCGCTGCCATGACTAAAGTTCGATGACATTTTCGTTTCTATCGTGTGTGCATTGTGTGTTGTGGCCACGGGACGGCGGGACAAGTCCGTCGCTTCGATAGGGGGTCCGTTCGTCTGCGGTGCTCAGTTAACGCCTAATCGGCCACTTTTCCTCCCCGCCGTTGCGTCTGCCGGTCATGACTTAAACCGTCATCAGTCCAAAATCATCGCCCACGAGTGGGGAGTGAAGAACCGTTAGGGCGTCTCTCCGGTCACCAGAAAGAACGCTGTTTGGTCGGATGGATTAAGCGAGAAAGGCTAAGGCGGTAAAAGCGAGGTGATAAATTGATGTTGAGTCATTCGGCACTTTCGGAGTTGGAGTCGGAGTCGTGAAAGCAAACCGCTACTTCATCGTGGAGGAGGAGGAAGAGGAGGTCCGAGTTCTGAACCTTGTCGCCGAAGAACTTGTCGCGACGCACTGGCCACAAGAGTGGGATGACCACAAAATTACTTACGGATCTAACGGAGGAAAGAGTTGATGTCTGAACCGCACACTGCCATGAAGAATGAACCAAGTCTAGACCTCGAAGTCAATCCAGAGACCGCCGAGAAGTACCGGTGTGTGGCTAGATAGACCTTCATCCCCATTTCCCGACGTGTGGTCGGCGTATAGCGTATAGCAGTAGCAGCAGCAGCGGGGCTATTATCAGCCGTAGCCATCATCCAAAGATTCGTAATCGAAAAAGGCATAACGGACCGACGATCGCCGCCCTTCGATTGGCCTCCTATCGTACGGGGCGGAACTCCGGCGGCGGAGAGGCCTTCAAATCGATTTTTAATTCCGAATTCCCTTCCAAAAATACATTTTCTCGACCAATAACGAACCTGCCAAAATCCATACCGGGGCAACAGGGAGCAGTCCAGAGCCGCGGAGAGGATGTAGTCGTCTATACCCCGCGGGGACCGTTCTCTCACGGGTTTTTGTCGAGAGGGGATTGATACCAAAGTTTGTTTTTATTTATTTTGGTTTCTACTGCGCCAAGCCACCCCCCCCCCCCCCCCCCCCCCCCCGGGTGTGTGGGAGTCACTGGTTTTTGGTGATTCAGAGCGGCCAGTCCCCGGAGGCGATGGGTCACGGTGCGGTGCGGTGCTGGAAGTTTGTAGAAGTCAGAAGTTTTTGGATCTTGTTTGTACTCGCCCGGGAAGCAGCGTGTGTGTCGGTGGCCAAGTTTTTATTGGCGCGCTACACGTGTACCTTCCACTGCTCGCCATTGCAACGCACATTCCACCTCCAGGGAGGAAGCAACTGATGTGGAAAAAGCCTTCAGGGATACTAAAATTTGCATACTCTGCTGCAGTGTTCCCCTTGCAACCTGGGGATTTCAAGACGAGGAAAATCAACAACGAGAAATCTTTTCCAGCCTATTCTAGCCCATGAGTAAGGGAATACGAACTGTTCAAAGTTGTTGAACCACTAGCGCACCCTCGGGGGGATCGATACGATCGGAGGGAAAAGAATTAACGAAAGATGTCTGGTCTGGTGTGTCACACATGTGCACCAGCACGTGAATGGTGTACCGGTCTGGAAATCGATTGTTTTTGGGGGCTCTACCGGAGACGCTCGAACGGTTGTTTTGTTCCGGATCTGCGGACCCAGATCCGTTTCTTCGTTCCTTTCTTTCCCGTTGTTCCGCTTTTCGCGCACATGTCTTGCCAGACATCCAGCGGACCGGTTCAGACACTCGACAGGCGTGTCACAGACGCGTGCTGCCGCCGGGGGGGCGTACCAGGGCATTTTCGGCACTGACTCACGCGCTGGAGGAAATTGGATTTTGGGCGTCCGTCTGGCCGTCTGGCTAGGGGACACCCGTGTAGGGTATATTGGGTGTCTGGCTCGTGGTCGTGGGTTTTTGGAAGCAGCATTGGCGCACAAACATACGCTCCGGTGAAACCTTAAAGCGACAGCGTGCGGCATGTGTTTGAGATATTGATTCTTCGCCGCTGACGCTGTTGGCGCTGCTGCTGCGTTGCTTCTCTCCAACAAATTTCGATCATCCTTTTCCGATATCTATGGATGCCGCAATCTGTAGTCCTCTCTGTCGCGTGTGAGCTAAGTAAGGAGCGATAGAGACCTCCTGGGTTACAAGAGACAGAGCGAGAGATAGATAGATCAATGGCGATACTGCCCCGCACCGTCTGACGTGCGCATAAATTGTGAAGTGACTGAAGCACATTCTTGAAATTCCTCCGGACGGGGGCATCCGGTGTGCGCGTTGTGTTTCCGTTTTTAATTCTCATCACTCACTATTGGATGCTGGCGGCTACTGGCGGTGCTGCTATTGCTCAGTTTAAAGTACACAACCGGGATGCCGATGGACGAGCGAGACTAGTGCGCCGGCCGAATGCGTCGGTTATCGCTTACGCAAAGCATCTACCAAGCGGCCCTGAGAATCGCTAGCGAGAGGGGTATGAATGGCGCGCTGCCTGGTTCGCAATATTTTAATAATGCATTACTTGAACCCCCGGACCCAGGGTTCTGGCTTGTTCCGCCGGCATCCAGTGGCGAGCAGCGCTGTGGCTTTCGCTTTCTCGCTTGATCCGAGACGACCGATAACGCGTTCGCGAAGGGCGCGGACGGACGGACGGACACACTTCCGAACCCAAGCGTGCATCACGTGCTGGGGATGTGATTCCGCTCTGTGATTAGTATGCTGCGTGTTTGGAGATTGTACTTTACGCCCGGTAACAGGAACAGTATCCATTGGGATGACGCTTTACATTTCCGTGGAATGTTCAGGGAGAAAAACGGACGCTAAATCCGTTGTTCTTAATAATGTGCTCCGCGCTAATAACCTCGCACCACCATGCTGAATGCTCTTAACACGCGTTGTTCTCGTTAGAAATTCGATGCTTCCCGGCGACGGGCAGCAGATATGCGTTTGCATATTCCTGGCAAATTACGGCATTCCTATTGAACGGAGCGCGCGAGCGAGATTCCACGGCAATTCAACAAAGTACAGGCAGTGCGATACCAGCTATGCAAACAGCTGGCAGTTTTGCGCTTCGGAAGTAAGATGATTCATTCGACGGTAGGAAGCAGCTCGGTCAAATGTTCGATCGCGACTCTCTTGTGCGTTGTGTATTTGTTTCTTTGTCGATTCGAGGGAAAAGAAATGAAAACCTTCTTTTCTGTTTCCTCAGACAGTGGCCACGATACTAATGAGTCATCGGTGCAGCGCAGCGTTCCGATAGCGTCAGTCATCGTAATTTGATCAGACACCTTTGCTGAGTTCGTCTGTCGTCATTCAGCTGCTATTCTTCCCGTCAATGGAACTCCAAAGTGAGGGCAACTGTTGTAACTAGGTTGTTTGTTTGTCAGCACAACATTGCCAGCAATCATTCGAGACACTAGTTTCTAGGCACTTTATGCCAACGATGATGATGATGATGATGATGATGCCTTTGTGCCCGTTGCAGCAAGCAAGTGTTCAGTGATGAAACAGCAAATCCCTCACGGTAATCCACATAAAACAAGCGCTCCCAAGGATCAAGAAGCTCAAGTCACAGTGCGATTGACCTAGAAAATCTCATTGATAAGCTCCCGAACAAAGATGAAGTCATTGGTTATTTTAAAACCTCTGTCTTGGCTGGGAGGCTGCTCCTATCACCGATGGACTCTGCACTAGCCAAGCACGTTGTCAGTCGCGAGTTGGGAGGATGATCAACCATTCCTCCATTACCAGCGAGCTGTTATCAACCTCGGTGTGAACAGTGTGAAAAAGGAAAACAATCACACTTGACTAGAGAGCATTGCTTGATTGCTTGGGAACAGGAGGTGACCTCGGTGATGATCGGAATGAGAATCCAAGGTGTTAAGACCTGAGCTCTGAATTATGAATTTCCAATTCTGCGACGCGCACCAACACACCTCCCTGCGTGTTTGGCGCAATTTGAATAATGATTCAATTAACATTCCTGCACGTAATCCCGGTGCCGGTGTGGCGGCCGGAACCAAGCGACCTTTTTTTTTTCGGTAGACCTTTCGGAGGGCCTTTCTTGTTGTTGAACTCCCAGGTGGTGGCCCTTAATGTCAACCATCGGGTGGGTCCCGGGGCGTGTAATGGTTTAATTTGAAAAGTTTCGAACCATTTGTGAAGCCTCTTAGAAGCTGCGCTGACGGAAGAATTGAGTTGAGTTTTGCCACGTCCTTCTTAAATGCTTCTCGATGAGAGAAGGGATGGATGCTGTACGCGGATGGTCGATTGGTGCGCGCCTACGTGCTTCGGACGAGAAATGGAACAATTCAAGATCCGGGGAGCGAGGTAAAATAGCTAGCCGCCAACGGATGGAGAGAAAGGACGGAGAAGAAGTTGAAATGGTGGCCATTGTTTTTCTTCGTTTGGAATTCTCATTCCGGAAGGAAGCCCAGGAAAGCGGTCCAGAATTGTTGGTATCCCGGCGTGACGGGAGAGAAAACTTTCCTTTCGATGTCGTGTCCCATCTTTTTAGGACTCTCAAAGGAATGTCCTGTTCAGGGGACCGAAAGATGGTGGCCTTTTGGGGTAGAGAGTGTACGTGCCCGTTAATCCTCCCAAAGGTCTGAGGCACAGCTTTGTGTGTACTCCTCAGGTGCGTGTCAGTCACGCCGAGGACACGCCGTACCGAATTCCGATTTTTCGTCGCCCTCTAAACGCCAAACATTACAACGGAGAAGAGGAAGAGAGAAAGAAAGAGAGAGCGTGCGGGGTGACACGCAGAGGATTAAGAAGTTTTTTGTAATTATTTCTCCCACCCATCCACTCCCCCCCAACGTTGGTGGCCGGAAATCACGCATAACGCGTTCCATCGCTCGCCCTGAGGAGGATGATGATGGTGGCGGTTTCCGTCTCCTCCCAGTGATTAACCGACGTGGATTCGTCGTGAAAAGGGCCGCTCTATGCGTGATAATTTAGGTCACAAAGGTGGTTGTAGGCAGAGGAGAATACGCGCTTCTGGAGGGTACTGTTCGTTCTGTCATTGGATACTGCTCAATGTGTCGGTTGGTGCTACTGCATTTTGAATGACTCTATTATGTCGCGTCGGTAGCGGAACTAAGAACACGATTACGCGATTAAACATATCAAATCCAAATGGAGAGGATTTCTTTTGGGGCAGCTTGAATGCAGATGAATGGAAGCCAAGTGTGAGCCGGAATCCAATTAACAGTTCTCATTTTACATCCAGTGTACAGTGCCAGTGATCCACGGTCCATCCGTGTTGCGATAAACTTTGTTTATCCGACATAATTGTTATAATGTTCGCCCCTCTCTCTCTCTCTGTGTCTGCGTCACGCGAAAGCATCGTTACGACATTCCAGAGTGCTTAGCGCATTCCTACAATTTGTTTTGTTTGACCATGCAGACAGACTTTGAGCTGGAGTTGCTCTCTCTCTCATCTTCTCATCAGCGCATCGCGTCCAGATAGTTTTTTTTTTTCTTCGGATCCCGTCACAAACAATTGCAGCACTGGAGAGCTTGTGTGATAGACAGTTCGGAGAGCGTCTTCTACTGTCAAAACATGCGGCACATCATCGTCAACGTCAACGTCACCACCCAACCCAACCGAGCAGAGGCTGTGTTTGCACTGTTCGTGGTCCCAATCGATCAAAGAAGTCATCGTCTGGTCGCCGTGGTGCGATGGCGTTTATGATTTGCCGAGAAATTTTATGAGAAAAGAGAAAGGATGTTGCTTTTTTCCGTGGCGTTTGATTGAACCACAGGCCGTAAGGTGACTGTCCCTTTGGTTGATTGCTAGTTTTGAGGGGTTCATTATTTGAAAATGCGCTCGTCTCTACTCGTTTAAATATTTGACGGGCCGCCATTACACACAGATCGCGTCACCTTCGCCGAATAGTGGCGACGTACTGCTGCTGCTGCTGCTGCTGCTGCATGCTGCCCTCTCTCTCTTTGTGTGTTTTGTGCTTTGCAACAATAATTATAGGATTGTCTCTCGGTGCGGAGGCCCAGGAGTCCACCCAGATCTCCAAATGGGCGTCACGATGTTGCAGAGAAGAATGTACATTTTTTTTCGAGCGAGTCTGTACTCGCTCTCGCCACAGCATCACAGCAGCAATTACGCAATCGAACGCATCTCGGTCCCCCCCCCCCCCCCCCACGGAATGATGATGATGGTCCCAATTTTGCACATTACTTTCGGTCTCCACTTTTAGGTTTTAGTTTTCGGTCAAGCGGCGGTTTTTTGGGGTGGAATGAGAAAATGTTTGACATTCGAAGGACGATGGTGCGCGTACGTAAACAGTGTGAATCGGTTGCAGTCAGGTCGGGGTTTTCAAACAACCCACGACGAAGAAGGTTAGCTGTGAGTGCCAATTTTGCGTGTACTGTAATGGCCCTGAGATGCTGCCAGAGACAGCAGCCGGGGCGGGATTTGGCGTCATTGCACCGAGCAGGGTCTTGTGCGCAAGTAGACCGCAAGCCGCAAGTCGAGCAAACGAACAACAATTGGTTGTACAGGATTGCTGCTCGCAAAGAAGAAGCAGTGGACTACCCTGGGAACGGAAATGAGTTTTCTCTCCTCTTTTAAAGAAGATGCGCGCCAAATGCAAGATGCTGTCTTGAAGAAGGCGTCGTTATTATCTCTTTCTATGCTTTATGCTTTAATCACTTCGAGAATTCATTGTTTCCTTTTTCCTTTTTTGTAAAGTGACAATCAGGAAAGACAAACAACATAACATCTCCGCCGTAAAATGAAATGAAACATTGTTGTTTTTGGGGGGAAAACAAAGTGTCATTGGGCTGGGATTGCAATCGAAAAATGCATCATCAAATGACATTCGCAATATTTGCAGTAGAAACATTGTAAGAACCATTTGGTGCTCCCGTGGCCGAGGGAATGTCCCATTTCGATCATTCCCGATATTCGCTCGAGAGGAAAGATGGTTCACAGCAGCAGCCAAATCGAATGACGATCCGCGTCGAATCGCCGAACTAATGCTCGCGGCGTGTCCGCGGCGTGACGGCCGCGGTCCCGTAGTAATTGGTGGTTATAAAAATTCCAACAAATTCCGCGCTGGCCGATTGGTTGGTCTAATTGGATGGGTTTTAAATTGGATATTCGACTCGTGGTGGTGGCGTCAGATGGCGTTCACTTTTTTCCCATCTTCTTCTTCTTCTCTTCACTCACTTTTGGCCGTGGTCAAGGATCGTTTCAGATCATCGTCTCCTGGGGTGGCGAGGCACCAAGCACCTCCTCCTCCTCTGTTGTTGGTGCTCTGTGAAAGTGTGAAAATTGAATGCAAATCAACATTTTTTGCGTTCACTACTTGGCTTTTGGGCAAAGAATTTGTTTCGGTTTTTTATTTGGAGAAGGCACTGAGCAGGAGGGAGCTTGCATTCCGATAGAGCTCGGACAATGCAGCAGCTAGAATGTGGACGAGGCATGCGAATCAAATTTCGAAACAGATGATGATGATCACGATGACGATGATGACGTTGTGTTGTTCTACATCGTTGTCGTGTGCGGTGGATGTTTCGTTTTTTTCGGTTTCATTTCTTCCTTTTTTATTTTGGCAGCCCCCCGTGGTAGTAGATGATTTTTTTGCCATTTTTTACGACCATGCGCCCGCTCACCGGTGCTCTCGTTTACAATCATCATTTGTACAGAGCACAGAACACAATGTTTTTTGTTTTTTTAAAGTAAGGGTGAGAGTAACACAAATCGTCGTAGTTTTATCAAGTTATGACCACGCTGCAGGGAAAGAGACAGAAGGAATTGAATTCGCATTAGAGAGGAGGCGCGCGCATACACACCGTGGGATACTTTTTTTTGCTAAAGGCAGCTCCCGAACAACCATTTGGCCTGTGGTATCATCTCTCCCACATTTATGGTTTTATGGTGAGCAAAAGATGGTTGCGAGGTTCGCCCCTTTGCGTGTCGCACTGAAACTCCCCACCCCCGGGTAATCCTGTATTTGGCAAACAGATGCCGAGAGCAGTTGTGGAGCACTGTGGTCTGCTCTGGTATTTTGTTGCTTCCTGGTGCGGGTGCCTTTGCTTGGAAACTAATTATGGGAATGGCAAGCGCAAGCGTAAGCGTGTCTCATCTGCTCTCTGTTCCTAGGAAATGGTCCCAGTTTGGAGTCTTTTTGCGGTGCCGTAGAGCACATGCTGCCGCTGCTGCTCTTTGGAAGCTCGTGAGTAGCACATGTCAGCACTCTTATGACTCATTTTGGCTTCTTCGATGGCCCGACTCCGCGATCCGCATGCTCCACAACCATTTGCTTCATAAACATTTGGAAAAACCTGGCTGCTACTTATAAATAGACACTCATTGGCTGGGCAGAAGACCACCACGCGGGGGGCTTCGCGACGACGCGCGTATGTTTTCTGTCGTTTTATTAGTTTCCGTCCGGATATGTCAAACAATGTTGGGTGTGCCGGGAACGTGGATTGGCAGGATTTAGAATACATCAACATCATTTTGGTGTTATCTTGTTATGCCGAAAATTCATCCAGCGTCCAGTCCTGTCCAGCAGTTGTGGGGAAATCAAACGTCTCGCCGGACCGATTAAGATAATTAATTACATTTTCCGTATCAGCTGGTTGTCGCTGATCTGTGTTTGAGTTCGACTTTCGCTGGTTCTGACGTGTAGCACATTCATTTCCCGGCCATACTGTGTCCACTGCAATGTTGTGGTGGGACTCATTTTCCGTTTTATGCGCGATGATTTACATACCGAACAGCACGGTCCACCCAACATGCTGGCCAATAACCTATGAGACGCGCGTGTCTGTGCGTCTTCTTGCGTCAAACTCGGTCCAGGAGTTGGAGCTAGTGGGAAACTGGGTGCGACTTCTCTGTGCTAGCGGTCTGTGAATTCTATTTTCTCCCCTATGCAGAGACTATCTCGCAACATGGAGCATGGAACTTAGTGGAGGATGAGGAATGATGATCGCGTGAAATGAATGACTGTTCGGGGGGTGGAGCGCAAAAAACTCATCGACGATTAGTGGGAATTAATATTCCGCATGTCGTCTTCATTTGTGCGAGTGTGTGTCTGAAAGGGGGGAGAGTAGAAGAAGAGGTGTGCTGGTTGTTGATAGATGTTCGCATGCCACACGCAGCAGCAGGGCCGCTCTTTCGTCGTCACTGCTGCTCTGGCTGGTTAATATCCTTCGTTTCCGCTGCCAATGATATGATATGATATGCTGAAATGTGAGATGCCAGGCGCGTGTGATACCCGAAAAGTATCCCCAATAGTATCGCAATGGTTGATCAAGTTCGTTGGCCTTTTCCAAAGCACGTACTCTATTTGATTAGATTTTTTTGGTTTGACAATCTAGTAGACCAGCACGCGTATTCAACATGGAACCCAAAGCCAATTGTGATTAAAAAACATTCTCCACGACAACATGGCACTTCTATTTATCCTGAACCTAAAGTAGATCAAACTTTCCAACCGATACAAATTGAATTCCGGTTGCTCTCGTTTTAACGACCGTTTGGCGCGAGTGTCGCTCCGGGTATCTGCTAAAACGGCCAACTGCAGCGCCAGTGACAACAAGAGCCAGCCCCCCATGCGCTCTTGTCATGCATAATAGATGGGGTTAGCCTCCTTCCATCCATTCTTTCGGAGAGTGTCAAATGAGACAGTGTAGGCCAAATGAATTTATGGGCGCGCTTCGTCGCATCCTTGGCGCCCGGCTTACCATCCCGGACGGCATTCCGCAACCCACCGTGGAATGCATGCTCCATGTGCGACGTGCCCTACTTGGATCAGTGTTTTAGGTTAAGCAAATTTGCTTCTCCTGCCCGCGCTCTGGAAGCGCCACAGAAAGGAAGGGCCCCCGAAGCTATAGAGCGGGAAAGAAGGTTAAGGCTACTACTGGGCGCTGGCTGTGTGGACCCAATTCCGTAATTCCGAAACACCTCCTCCGGCCCTGGAAATACTCCATCACTTGTCCGTTTACTTGCTCTGCCCGTTGACACACCATTCAGTTGCGGCAGCAGCAGCAGCCACATTAACTCATCAACAATTCATCGTGTGACAGTTCTGGTTGCTTGCTGTGCCGCCATGAGTAACTCCGGTAAGGGAAAAAACGAGAGTAAACACACCGGATCTAGCGGATATTGGTGGAAGTTGGTGTGTTCAGTCGGTTTCAGATGGTTTGGAGCAAACCAGCGAGACCGTTTGTCACCTTCGTATGACAAACACAAAGGTGTGCGAGAGAGCTCCGTCGTCGTCGCCTTTTGTTTCCGAGATCCATCAAGACATTAGCACCTCCGGATGGGCACCCAATAGAAGCCGGCTGGTGGAACTGCAGACCCTGCTGCCCATTGTTTTACCTCGATGCATCAGCGCCGCGCCGTGCCCATCGACCAAGGTCGACCAACGAACGCGTCCGCTGGCACTCTTGGACTCTTTTGCATTGCTGCATAGCTCCGCGCGGGGCAAAGTCCGTCCGTCCGTCCGTCCGTCCGTCCGTCAAGTTCACTAAATCTTGATTGATGGCGATGTTTCGATTTGCGGCGCTCAAGGATGTTACTCACGCATACACGTCTTGAAACACGAATTCCTTGTTTGGAGTTAACGATGCGTGCGACGCCATGTTAGATGCGGCATACGTCCACCGACCGACTCCCTCACTAATCCGTGCTGCATGCATTAGTGGCAGCGCGCACTTCCTACCACGAGCAGGAGATACACGTTAGACGGTGGTAGCGGATATGTGGCCAGCAGAGCCGAGCCTATGCGGATGGTACCGCTGGTACGATAAGACTTTATTTAACGTCGCAATCAGCAGCAGCAGCAACAGAGTTCACCTTCATGGCTGGCTAGATTGGTGGTGGAAGGCTGATGACGTGATCATGATGATGTTGATGCGCTGCACACTGACTGACTGCTGTCCTGAATCCACGCCGATCATCAATCTTCGGTTACTGAGTTCAACCAGAATGCTCAACATTCGCGCGAGCAAAAATGTGGAACAAACCTAGTAGCCCGTGGTTGTCGTGGATTCCGTCGTCTTTTATTACCTTCCGGATGGCTGCTTAGATGATCCCCAAATTGGAATGTGCTAACTGTGCGACTTATTATTGACGCTGTTGTCCGTCGTCGTCCGGTCGCGCGAAATGATGGTGCGCGCCCTGGCGCCTCCAGATTATTACCGGTTGCCGGCTTGTCAACGCGGGCACTGTGAGGACTCGCCGCGATGCCGCAATGCCAATAAAGTTGCCATTCGCCAGTGAGCCAGCCAACGCCACCACCACCACCGTTGTCCCAGTTAACGATGGCCCCTTCACAACGCACAGAAGGCTTCACAGCGGGCAGTAAATCGACATTAACGAGCCAACAACAATACATACTACAAATCGAGACTTCAAAAGGAGGTGGTGGGGTTCGTGCTCCATACCAGACTGCCACCGACTGGCCGGCTGGTCTATCTTGTGATACCACGGGCCCACGAGGTATTGTTGGGTTGTGCTGTGCGTCCCAATAGTACGATCCTCCTGCGCCCCTCTTTCACAATGCGCCCAAAGTGGCCCAACAACAATCGGAAGTGAAAACATAAATCGCCCCAAATGGGGGCTGTCTTGGTTGGTGGAGAACGGTATGCTGGATGGGATTCGCATGGCAGAGGAGTATCCAAGTGTCCATTGCTATAAAATAAAGCCATTATAAGTCCATTCGGCGGGGTACGGGCCATTACTAAAGTGTGTTCGTGGAACCAGCAGCGCGGAGTGAATACAGAGAGGTCGCACTCGGTAGCTTGTTTGTTACAGCGAGATCCTGTACCAGATCCCCAATTGTCAAGTGACATTATCAATGGAGCAAACTTTGCTACGATAAAGTAGAGGCGTGCACGCCGGGGAGAGTGACCCATGGAATACCATTGCGTGGACCGTATGTACCGAGTTCTCAAGTCACCGGGAGGCGGAACAGATGCTGGAAAAGAATTGGAACTGAAGAAGACCGTCTTCAATTAGACTCGCTGCGTGTACACTGCTCGAGCGGCCATGAGTGCTGCTGCTGCATTAAACACAGGGAGGAATGTGTCTCAAGAGAGACTTCTTTGACTTTTGCGCAACGTCGAAGACGTTGGCCGCGGCCAGCCAGCCCCGATATGGTATGTGACTTGAAGTTGTGATTGCTGCCTGTGTGCTTATGCTAATGCACACTCGGCTCGTTGCATCACTGAAGAGCTCGCTCGCTCATCTTCAATCATGCGTTTTGTCCCATCCCAATTCTTGCGTAGGACACGATGCTACTAGCCAGTGTTCTCGTTAGTCGGCTCACAATTCGTTGTTGCGTTGATGCATGCGGTCGTGCAGCGGCAGAGCCACCACGGAGGCATCCCACATTTATGTTTATTCAATTCTCGGTCCGTTGATCCGTTGGCATCACTCTCTTGATCGTGTGGTGGACAGTGCCGGTGGCAACGCAGTTTGGTATTCAGTGGCCCGCGGAGCAGCAGCAGCAGCTGCTGCTGTTGCCTTGACTTGTGGGCACATACACACTCGCAACACGATTGTGGAGTTGAGGGATGGGGGAAGATAATCGCTTCATGTTGGCCCCGCATGATGTGCAATGCCGTTGCGTTTGCTCTCAATTCCTGCTGGTGCTGCTGATGCCGGTGCTGCAGTGCCAAGAAGAATGTGTGTCCAATGACCTCCTTAGCCAGCCATCGTCGTCGTAATCAACAAGACGTTCACTGAGTAAAGAGGCGGCAATTGGCTTCATCGCAATGGTGCATCGCAGTCGCGGTCTAACATGCATCGCAAAGTCACAAATTCCCTCCTTTAGTAGCACACACGTCTCGAGAAGTAGTTGGACGATTCTGATTTACGTGCAAAGATTTATGGCGAACATTCTGAACTGAACTAACGCATGCTCTTCTCTTCTTCTTCACCATAGGTAAGCCAGCGATGACCGACGTTAAGTCCCCCCCCCCCCCGGGGGTTCACCAGCATCACATCGATGGCAATCCTGTATCAATATCACGGTATTTCACCCTACAAAAGCCCTCCGCCACGATTGTGACATCAATTTTTCGTATTATTCCCGAGCAATCCTCCTGCTGAAAAATTGGCTCTTCGTGACGGTGGGCCTTCCGTCTAGCTATTCGTTGACCCTAATACACTCCAATTCAATCGTAACCGCAGTCTCTCGGTCCAGCGAGGTGTAGGACACTGTGACACAATGAACGACTCGACTCGTGCAATGGAGAGAACGTTCCCGGGGGGGGACGGGTTGGTTCAATTTTGAACAAGAATGTTACATTCTTTTGGAGAGAATAAGGGGGAAGCAAGCATTGGGCGCTGCTGAACTGCACCCGGAGTCACCACGGAGGTCCAATTATTGTTATTATTATTGGTCAGTGTGGCAGACGCTGCGCTCCAGAGGAAGATTCTCGGTGGAATACGATGACCAGGACTGGACTGAGTGCAAGTGGTCGCTCGGCAGCAGCACCCTCTACGCTACGCTACGCGGTGACAATGATTTATGAGTTTCGTTTTGTGGCCAATAGCCAGACAAACACCGCCACCGCCGGACAGTTCACTGTGGGAAGGGAGGGTGGTTAACACAGAAGGAAGAGCGAGAATCGAGTGTTTTTATCACATAAATGCAGTTGAATGGGTCGCTCGCTGTTGTCCCCGTTGGCTCTGCTCTTATTTTCCAGTGTGCCGCTCCGTTCTTGGGAGAAAATTTGAGGAAATATATATTTCATCCTCTGGCCACAGAGGAAAACCATCCAGAGATGCAGAGGCAACAGCTTTGGTTGTTTGTTGTGTATATAAGGACGATGGTACTGATGAACCATTCTGCTGGTTTATTGTGTACTGTCCTGTGGCAAGTATTCGACATGCTTATGGCATCACATTTTGTACAAGGATGACCTGGAGCAACGGATTCTCATGCTAGCTGAATGTTCTGAATGGCGGAAATTGATTTACATATCTGATTACTTCAAATTTTGCTACATCATAATATTTGATTCCATGCTCCCTTGATTCCATATCATTGCTGGAACAGGAGAAATCTGCCAAATGGTTCCAGCTTGGGGTGATAGGGACGTACTGACGACACTGCAGTGTATTCCCTTCGTTCTCCTGCTTCTTGTGAAGTTTTCTATTCGTTTTCCGCTCTTCAGGAGCCTCTTCAGGGGACAAGAATGTCCAGTAGGATGGAAGGTCCTGACAACACACAATTCCAACCCGAGCAGCTGCCCCACTTGTGCTCACTCTTAAAACATAATTTCCTTTTACCAAACCATGTGTGGCGGATAATGCTGTGTATATACAAATCGTCTATTGTGCTGAACAACCCTCCCCCAGGGGGGGTCAGGCAGCCGGAAAGTTACTGCGCTTTCAACTGGTCACCACAGTTCTGCACCACAAGAAGGGGCCAGAATCGGCGCAGAATCTAGTACACCGCAGGCCAGCAGTCGGTAGTCGGAAAAGAAGGAAATCGTTCTACTTATATCGAGAACTGCCGAGTCTGAGATGTGATGAGTCATCGGTTTAGTATTTCTTGGCGTTTGTCAAGGAGGAGGAGGATCAAGGAATCAACGGTCGTCGTTGATGCCATCTGTCTCATTCCCCACGGGAATGATGCACCATTGATGATGCGAACGAATGGATACGGAATTGAGGGCAATCGCACTCTCTGCACAGCTCCGATGCTGGCCTCTCGGGTTCGCTTGTAGTGTGATTATGGCGGAAGATAATTTCCTGGATCAAAATAGCGAAAGAATCGCACCCAGAGGGCTGTGTAACGGTGGGTAGTGTTGGTGGCAGATGGAAGATGATGATGATGATGATGCTGATGGTGGTTCGTCTGTCGCAGTTGATGATGACGCTAGTCGGCGGCACCGTGGATACGCCGCCGCGTAATGAATGTGTCGGTGTAGCGTCAGTTTTGCTCGATTTTATGGTCCCGCTGGTTGTAAATCTGAAACTGTTATGAGCGAAGAAAACACCAACCACTGGATCGTGATGGTTCCGGTGCCGCCAAGATGGCTTGGTGTTGTAGCATCATGTTGACCTCCGGTTGGAGGGAGGGACTAGTTGGTGGTGGATAACTTTCCCAAGCGCTCAACCTCGCAATGGCATAATGGCAAACAATCAACCCTTGAACCAGCACCATTCTCGTCACCGGCGGTTCGACGGAAGTGCATTGGACGTCTCAAGTGTCGTGGAAGTCAAATTCCTTAACCGTTAGCTTAACAAAGTTTTCCCTTCATCTCTCTCTCTCTCTCTCTCTCTCTCTCTCTCTCTCTCTCTCTCTCTCTCTCTCTCTCTCTCTCTCTCTCTCTCCGTCGCTTCTTCTTGCGCGCAGAAGGAGACGAAGGAGGACCGCATGGCCTGTGCAAACTGAGTTCGGTGACGATCACCTCATCACGCTCCTGTTGGCAACAACCTGGTTATGACCTCGAGCCCCTCGAGCGCGACTAGTGACCGAACCCTCGGAAGTGTGCCATTCACATCCATTCCATTCTCTCAATCTCTGTTCAGCGAACGGGGAAGCGGTTCAAAGCCAAAGCCATAAATTCGCTCCTTCTTGTGAGCACGTGAGTGTGCCATTCCTCAGTGCGCCCTTAAGTGCGCTGCTGCACCTTCATCGAAGCTTAATGGATGCAGCGCAAAATGCACCTGTGCACCAGCTGCAACCTTGAAGAACTTGCTTCGACCTCCGCTCCGAAGAACAGAGACTAAGAACAGACAAAAAAAAACTATTATTCAATGGTTATAGTGGCGGCTTCTTCTGGAGCAGGTCACATCGTTGCAGTGGCGCTGATCAAGATATACCGCCCCATGAGCTCATCTCGTCCACGAGTGCCTCGTTTCCCAGCGCACAAAACATGTGTTTGCATGTGGAAGGTGCTTTCAAAAACGGAACCATCTTTAAACACTTCACACCCGGGCATGACTAGTTGTTAGGACGTTGTTTGGCGCATGTGGAGCGCATATTTTCGTTCAACTTTTTCTTTCTGGTTACGATGGATGGCGCCCTGTGGAAGCTGGTAGGCGCACATGATGATAAACAGAGAGAACCAGGACGACGACGGACACGACAGTATGCTGATGACGGCAATCAATCACGCCAAAGTTTCGTAATCCTCTCGCCGATCATCCTCGATGGCGACGCGGCGACAGTGTTTTCATTGCGATACACTGGGCAACTGGGACGAAGCGATGGAAGAAGGTGGTGGATACACTGTCAACGCTCTGGGTTATGAATATGTAAGCTAAGCTACATCCCATGCCCTCTACGGTACACTACGAGACACATCCTGGAAGTGTATCCTTCGCATGATGTAGAGGATTGTTTCCAGTTGTTGGATGAGAAAAGTTAGATGAGCTGCAGAGAGAGAGAGAGAGAGAGAGAGAGAGAGAGAGAAAGAGAGAGAAAGAGAGAGAGAGGCTGTCGTCGATGTGTGTTTGTTTTTGTTGTTTTTACTTCCATCGCCATAAACTTTTTACTTGAAAAAACCACAAGGAAAGTGAGTCTTCCTCCCGGACGAGCCTGTGGTTGAGAGGTTTTTCTTCAGATATCTTTCTCCTAATGCCGCGCTGATGGATCTTGTCCGTCGCTGGAGATGGACAGGACAGCCGAGCAATCTGTGGCCTACTGTGATTGGATCAGATTTGATTTTTTCTTTATCCCGAACGACAGGACTAACGTCATCGAATTCCAAGCAAGTGACGTTGACGAGAACAAAGCACCCTTTGGTATCATAAGCTCATCATCCGCGTTAAACGTTCTGCTTTATCCAGGACTTACTGCAAGTTAATCTCGAAATCGTTCCATCGCAAAACGAAGAACGAGCACGAGCAGCTAATGCTGATTACTCCAAATTATCTCCCGTACAGTACAAACTTCGTAATCAAACATTGCCGAGCTCACAGGCAGCGCTGCTAATGAAAACATGAATCATAATACCATTAAAGTATTTGGTGTAAAAACACACCAGGGTGGCATACGGAAGCAGTGTACCACCGTTACCATCTGCGGAGTATCCTGGCCGCCACGGTGGATGAGTAAGGATGATCTGGCGCTCGTTTCTCTCGTCGTTCGCTCGTTCGTCCTCCATCCATCTCCGCGTTCTGGGGGCACAAGTTCTGCAAAGTGAAATGAAGCGATGAACCAGATTGCCGTGAAATGTGGTTTTCGCGCGCGCGCGCCCGTTGTAAGCACTTTCTCGGGGAACACCCATCATCAGCACGTTGTGGTGGCGCAAGCGTTACGGCTCTGTAGAGTTGAGGAATCGGCGACCAAAGTCGATGGTCGATGGAAGAAGGCAGCATAGGACTTGAAGGCGAACACAGAGCGAGAGATGATTCGCGAAACTTGAGCCCAGTGTCTTCTAGACCCGACATGGGCCATAAATTCTTGAGGTGCCGGTTGAATACTACCATCTTGTGTTCATCATTATGGTGCGCGCCATATTGTGTGGCCTTGCGGCGCGTAACACAGCAGCAGCAGCAGCCGCAGCAGAAGAAGAAGAAAAAGAAGTCCGTAGACAAAATTCGGGTGTCCGCGTATCCTTTCTTCCGTTGCCTTCCGGTCTCCGGGGTGGGGGTCTGTTACTGGAATGTTTCCACCGCAAGGAAGAACAACCGAGAAGTTCCGCTCCAGCAGCAGCAGCAGCAGCATCTGGTACGCCCAGAATCGAGTCCCAAAAGAACCTTAAACCGGGCTGAAGATAAACGTTTCTTTTTTTTCGCTGTCCCAAAAACGATGGGTCCCCCCGTCCCCCTAGGGCTCGGCACCGTCGAAATGTCGGTCAAATTGCGTAAGCAGCGGTCGAGCCATTTTTCGATTTCCTGCACACCCCATTTCGACCCTGTTTTTACGCTCCTGGCTCCAAGTGTGTCTGGTTAACTGGGTCACGCGAGCACTCCATATAATCTCCCGGTCGGCCCCGGTGGCAGACGACGAACAAGGACAAGAAAACGAAGGAGCACGCGGCTCATCGCAGCACATAGAACTAGGAGGAAGGTATAGGCATTGCTGGCACCCGTGGTGTGATCCCCGGGATGAGCTCCAAAGCCCCCGTAGCAGCCACGCACAGAGCGTAAAGCCCGGACGGGGAACGGGTGGCAACGGGACTCCCCTGGGTGTGGTACTAGAGCCTCGCTCGCTCTCTCTCTCTTCTTTCTTCTCTTTCTCTCTCTCTCTGTGCACGCACTACGCGCAAGGACACGAGGCGGCCAGGCTCTTCGTCGTTCCGCTCCCGCGCTCGCTACGCGCATGTCCGCCGCACCTCAATCCCTGGCAATCAGTAGTGTAGCGTACCGGTTCGTTGTTCCGGATGTTCGCTTCACCGTTGAACAATTGAATGTTTTTGTGTCTGTGTGCGTCTGTCTCCCAAGTACCCAGCGTTCTAGGCAGGTTCTCCGTGGTTCTGGAGCAGCGGACCAGAGAGGTTATGTAATGGTGCACCATTAGTCAGCACTGTGTGCCGATGTTTTTGGACCAGATTTTGGATTCCCGGTCGTATTCAGACACGCTCCCAAACACTGTTCATTATGGTGCAGCATCTTCTGCTCCTTCTCCGTCCGTTGTAGCGTAAAGTGCCACGGAAATTAGGAACATGGCATGCCCGGATTTCGGTCCAAGATCTTCCATTGAGATGGAACAGGCTTCCTTTTCGGACTAGGGCTTTAGAGGAGGAGGTGTGAACGATGCTCTCCTACGCGACACTCGAACACGCACGTGCACACGTTGTCTGCTGCTGCTTCTTCTTGTAGGCAGTGATTGAGTTTGAGCTTCATTTGGCCTAGAAAAGGTCGAAAGAAATGACTCTATGTCTACGCACGCATTTAATCACTCAAGTTAGACTGATGGCAAACGCTTGTTAGTTGTCAAAACCATGCTACCTACCTTCCTTCCTTTTAATGTCCATCCATTTTTCTTCCGGCACTTCGACCGCCACCGCCAAGTATTCCTTTTCTCTCCGACACCTTGCGGTGCGTGCCGTTCAAAATCAATCAATTTCCAATGATTCTGATTCGATGGCCGCCCCGATTTAAAAGCATATTTATTTTGGGAACAACAGCAGCCTCCACAGCCTAACTGCAGGCCCTGCACAGCCCGGGAGATGGGGGGAAAAAATAAAAATAATACAGACGAAAATTGAATTGATTCCATTTGTTGGTCGTCCTCGACAAATAGCCGATAGCAGAGCAGAAGCGGAGAGAGTAGATGCTCAGCATGATGGTGCGCGCTTGATATCAGGCGAAAGGAGCGAGCTTTTGGCGTGAATTTTTATGTTGTCTATTGTTTGCTCCCACCGTGAATGGGGAAGGAGGAATACAAATCACGGATCATTAATAGCACACAGACACTGATAAACTGTGGTTTGGGGAGGGGGGGGGGGGGGGGGAGGGCACACTCTGTTTGACACCTGATCGATACTCGTCCTTGATAGGCGAGCTTTGCTAGGTTTCTGTTTCGAGTTGGCCGGTGGCTAGTGGTGTGTGTCTGTCTGTCTGAGGTGTCAGGATAATGGACGACGCACATTTGTATTTCTCTTTTTTTTTTTGGGTCCAAGGCGGTAGCCCTCTCAAGGACACGACGGAGCTACCTTTTTTCGAGCGCATTCTATTCTTCGGACTCAATAGACGAATCTCCAAATGCTCCATTAATGAAACGACGTCGTCCGGGAGTGGTCGATTGTCGGAATGACTATCGAGATGATGATGAGATGGTCGGTGGCTGGCTGCTGCTGCTTCTGGATGTTTGGGGATATTAATTTCGCTTCCCCCTTCCCGTTCCGGTTTGCTCTCGATCACCGTTGTTTCCGATCACTTTATGGCTCTATTTTTGGTTTTTCCTTTATTTGGCATCTTATTTCTCCCCCGAATCACGCCCGATTGTTTTGGGACTCTGTGGTGCTTTCTGGAGAAGACAAATTGATTCCATTTCCACTGCACTGTCGCGGTCGTCTTTGTCTCCGATGATTTATCCACTCCGATTCCGGTTCTCTCTCTTTCCGTAGCCACAAAATGCCGTCCGGAATTCGGAATGTATGTGCATGTGTGTTATTGTTATCACACCAAACAGCGAGCCGGGCGATCAGGTTTCAGGCCGTGGTCTTCGAACAAATTGGGAAAATGCCTCTCCTTTTGGTTCGGCTTCGAGGGTTTGGTTTTCAGTTTTCCGAGGCGGTGTTCTCTCCCACTGGTTCCAGCTGCTGCCAGCTGCCAATGTTTTGCTGCTTGCTCCTAAAATATCAAAAACACGACCAAGGCAAGGCAAACCGCTCGCGCGCCGCCATATTGGAGTTTTTCCTAATTTCCCTTATTTCGAAACATCGTCGATAGATGGGTTGGTTGGGGTGCTGTTGGATGTGGCACAACATATCACACCTTCTGGTATTGGAATTAGACAGCCCGCTAGCCCACTAGATGCTGATGCGCCCTCTGCGCTCCCTTTTTCCAGTGTTAACTTTTGCCGGTTTCCAATGCACTGTTTTCGTGTCTTCTTCAGTTCTTCTTCTTCTATTTCGGTATCCTGCAGTGTAGTGTAGCGTTCCCGTAGTCGTGCGCTCCCTTTTATCGACCAACTGTTGTTGTAGCGTGTCGGCCCCGGATGGGTCGGCAATTGGTGGGTCCCTTCTCCATTTTCACGTTCAGCATAAAATGCTCATTTTGCGGTGGTGGCATTGAATGTCTTCCTGCCACTCTCTCTCTCTCTCTCTCTCTCTCTCTCTCTCTCTCTCTCTCTCTCTCTCTCTCTCTCTCTCTCTCTCTCTCTCTCTCTCTCTCTCTCTCTCTCTCTCCCCTGGTGGTCACTCTATAACGAGTTTGATATTCATTGGTGGTCGCTTGCTCTACGCACTCGCACTCCCCTTCGGATGTGGTGTGGTAGTTAGGCATTTTTTGGAAAATTGCTCCCTTTCGAAATGGAAATTTGATGTTCCAGGCAGACAGGAGGGCGTACACCCTGTTACCCCCTCCTCCCCCGGTCGGTAACAGTAACTTGTTGAGTTGATTAGGATATTTGTAAGTAAATGGTGCCTGGTGCGTTCCATTGGATTAATTTAATCCAATTATAGTGGCCGTGATGGCCACAGACCACAGCGGTGAAGTTCAACAGTGACATTCCAGCGAATATGTCAGGAGGATGTGGAGAACGGCAAGCTTGTCCGCTTTCGTTTGATTTAAATTAAAATTCGTTTTGTGAGCCACATTCTTATCTCTTAAATTGATTCTCCAAATGCTACTCCGCCTCGTGACTACTGAATTCCTGGAGGAAGGAATAGGAACCTACATAAAAGAACAGGAAAATCCTGGAATAGGGAGTCTAAATCCGTCCAGGAGCTCAAGAGACACGAAAATTCATCCAAAAAAGTCTCCAGCATGTAGATTTCCAACGAAACCACGCCCAAGACGACACCGATATTGGAACAATTCGATCGAAAAGCGAGAAAAAATAAGGAATCCCAATGAAACGACGAAAATCGTTTGACGCATACCATCTGCCTGTCTGGTCTGGAAAATGTCACAAAACCCCTCCGCTGGCTGGAGAGCAAAAAGAAAACAACATCCCGATTCCGAAGAACGCTCCTCGAGTTTCACATTGTAGCTGATAATGATGTGACGCAGGGAAATGGAAAATGAAATACGAACCATCTTTTTGTGTCTGTCTGTTTTTCTTTTTTTGTGCCAGAGGAAATTATTCCACCACATTCCAGCGAGCGAATCTCGCTTTTTGTATAGACACACGGCTACTATCTGGAACTATCTGGAGTCCTTCTCTTGAAATGATTGATGGAACGAATCGACACAGCCGTCGATACTTTCCATGTGCCTTTCATTGCACCACGCATACTTTGTTGCAAATGGCGTCTTTGTGGTGCCGGATGGGGAGTACTTTCTGCAATGCTGCTGCTGCTGTACCACCCGGGGGTGTGCATTGATATGTGATGACTTCAAGTAGCCTCGCTCCGCCCGGTGGAGGTCGAAGAGCTTTCGAACTCTTTGGTAGCTGGCAGCTCATTCATCTAGAGATGATCGAGGGGGGACATACTGCGTCTCTGGTGCATCAAAGGCATGGTAGAAAAAGAAAAATGGCTGAAAACTGACGCTCTCGAAGTCATCGATAAAGTTTTGGGAAAGATAGCGTAGATCCAGTCTGTCAGCTCGCTCTCTCTCTCTCTGCGTGATGATCAATCATCCGGAGTCGATTGTCACCGTCCAATTCCATCCTGTAATCGTGGGGTGATGTTCTGGTGTGATGTGGTTGCTGCAGGATGTAAAGATTAATGCTCGCGTGTATTTCAACAACCAAATGCACTGCCAGTGGCAAGTCGGGGAGGTCACAGCGTGCTTTGGAAAAGGTCGAACTCCCTCATCTTCTTCCTTCTCTGCACCGACATCTGTGTCTTGTTCGCGTCCACATACCGATCCGGCCACTCCGACCGGGTCTCTCTGTCGTTCGTAACTCATGTTTCCCAAACGGTATCCAATTACTTCTTCCCTCCCGTGCGCCGTGGCGCATCTTGGTCGTAAGATTCGTCGACATTCGTTTCTTTTTCGTTTCTTCTTAGCTTCGTACTTTTCATCTTATGGCTTCAGATGACAGAGTACGATGCACCGCACCAACAACACACCAGCAGCAACAGCAAACCCTCAAGGAAGTGAGGAAGTATTTCCTCTCGATATGCATCCCCTTCCGTGACTGTCTCTAGGAGAGGACCTGTAGGGTTGAAGAAGCACCACCTCAACAGCTTAATGATTGTGTGGTTTGACCGGGGACGGGGGAAATCGATTACCGATGATTGACTCCACGAGCAGCGTGCGCGCTCGCGCGCGAGAGAGAGAGAAAAGGGCAAACCATTTTTCACCCCGTTAATTGAAGGTTTCAGATTCAGGCCTGGGCAAGGAAAAACAACAGCATAGAAATGCTGTGAAAGCTGGAAGTAATTATTAGCATCTAGCCACATCATTATTAACCGGCTCGTGACGCGTGAATCCCACGAAAAGTTTTGAAAAGAGCGCGCGCACAGATTTGTCATGGAAATGGTGGTGGTGGTGGGGCACAACAAAACGCTGCTAACTGATGACCATCAGTCAGCTCAATCCAGTCCTCCGGATCGAATCCGGATTGTGCAATAGCTTGGGCATTAGCTGGCATTGCGCCGGCTCGTTGTGCGGTGAAAGTGACCAAGTTGGATCATCATTATTATTGTAGCCCACGAAGCGAAGGTGCTCATCGACGAAAGATGAAGATTGTCACATTCACCACCAACGCCAGGCGGTTTACATAAAATCTGGCCATTTCAATCTGCGAAATCTACGGTGGCTTTCGCTGCTGTCAGGCGGCCGATGGTAATAGATCAACACGCGCCTACTGGTGGTGGTGCTGCTGCTGCTGCGACGGCGGCTACTAGGATGAAGTTTCATATTTTTCCGATATTTTAAGCTCTCTTTCAATTACGCTCGAAATCTAGTGCAAAGCACTGAACCAAACCAAGTAGCCCTCGGCGCGCATGATGATGTGTTAATGCTGATGCTGGCTGACTGCTGACGGTACTGCTGCCAATTAGTGATGGTCCACCAACGGATTCAACCTGGACAGACCTAGGGGCTTTGGTGTGCGAGTAAGCTTCAATTTTTTTTTCCCTTGCTCAGGTGAATCCGAAAAAATTAAGGAGTAGAAAAAGCATTAAAAAGCATAAAGCGAAAGGGAGAGGGTTGAAAGGCCGGCTAGCCAAACCGAAACGCAGTATCACCCGGCATAATCAACAGTACTCGCACGTCACAGGGCGCACAACCATCATTTTGGCGGCCATCTTGATAACTGGTTTCACTCGCTTCTTCTTTCCGGAGATTCACAAGAGGAAGCCCTGAAGATGGCCGGAGCGAATCATAATGTTGCTGCGATGGAAAACAACAACCGAAAGCCGTTTCTCTAATGTCCAATGTGCGGTCCAATGAAATTTAAAAGGCTCGACCCCGGGGCCCGGTACAAAAGTGCGATTCCGCGCTCGATTTCCGCTGTTTCCGCTGCTGCTGCTGCTGCTGCTGCTGCTTTACGAATTCAGTTTCATTCCTTCATCCATTTTTCAGAGAGCCGTTTAGGCCGGCGATCGTGCACCTCGTTTGCACCTTTTTTATGGGAGATACGGAGAGAGAGAGGGTGATCAAAAGTCAACAACAACATCTCGACATCATGCCCCCGATGCTCTGCAAAATGTTGAAGAACCAAAAAGTAACGAATAAACAGTGGAAAAGAGTTAGAGCGGAAAGTGAAAACAGCGTGCAGAGAGGGAGAGGGAGAGAGACCAACCCCTCTGACCGGCCAGTGTTGTGGAAAACCGATCCTCCAGTAAAAGTGAAAACACACCACCATCATAATCCTCCAGCGAAGCCACGAGTCGAGCCGTCAAAGCTGTGGATCCCAACTTGTCGCGACGCCGTTTACACGGCAACGCAGTGACCCCCTGTCCCAGACTTAAACGAATTGACCGATCAATCCTCGTCCAGTGCGACAGGTCAACGACACCGAAGGTCTCTTGAATGGGTTTGCGTTTGCATTTCGAAAGGGCCACCACCAGCCTGGTTACGCAATATTTACGAAATCACGCCGCCTGGTATCCCTACACCTGGCTGGGTTCCGGATTGTAATCTATCCGCAGGGCAGCGCAGCGACCCCCCGAATGTTGACCGGATTTCCGCCACACCATTAGCCCGTCGATTAATTGGCTTATCGGCTTGCACTGTCGCGACCATAAATCCGTTCGACAGACCAGCGCAGACCGGCGGATTTACGTAATCCTTTTCTTTCTGGCAGATTTATCTGCCTCTCTCTCACTCTCCGCGGCGTCGTCACTTTTACATTTTTGCCCCCGCCCTCCCTTTCACCGTCAACAGGTTGATGGTGGTGACGGCGTGCGTGGCATGCTGCGCTGTAACCGGTGACGACGAGACACGCAGCGTTTGAAAGCGTTTGTTGCTGCGTGTTTATGGTGGTCAGGTTTGGGTGTCTCTCTGGTTGGCATCTGGCTGGATTTGAGGGGGTTTCCATGGAGAGCCACTCGGTGAGGTGACCAAAGCAAGCCATTATCCTTCCACCAGCATTCATCAGCTCTTGAAGGAAGTATCTATCATTGAATCAATCTGTTTGTTGTTAAGCTGTGCCTTCAAAAGGATCAAGTGCTGGGGGACAGTTTCGGGGACGCATGGATTCGCACGGATTTCAAGTGGCAGCAGACCGGGGACTCTCTGGACAAACAGTTCCGACAAATCCTTATCTCCATTGATTCCATCCATCGCGCCGCAAGCAAGATGAAAGTGAAAAGAGAATGAGGATTGGCTCGCAATTCAGTAAAGCATTTTTCATCATTTTCATTCATTTTAGGTTTGCAATCCCGTTGTTGAATCACGTCAACTTCCATAAATGATAGGGAACGGTGAAAACGGTGCAAAACATTGTCACGTGAATCAATCGTTAAGCACGCTTCTCGCTCGTTGAGGATGTTTTAGGCCGTCGAGTGTTTATGCTGCTGGACAGCATGACCACACCCTTCGCCTTTCCGCCATGCATCGAAATGGCGCATGTTTCATGTACCGGAACACATTCGGATTCGCTTTTCACTGTCGTCGTCGCGGTCGTGTGTTGCTCGCCAAAGTGGCTCGTTTAAAAGAGGAAGCAGCAGCGACCGACCGATTTGCTTTCCCATGTTGTTGCCGCTGGCCAGGTCGACGATCCGGAATTGCAGTTCAGTGTTGGTTCCGCATCTTTGCGTTGCACCGTGGATCCAACTCCGTGGAGTGGGGATCGATTGCAAATTATGAAACCCAACCGTCGCGCAATCGTTACCGTATGTTTGCAATGAAGAAGCGCCAATCATCGCAGTCGTCGTCGTCGTTGTCCCTAGCGGTACTAGCGAAAGGTGAATTTCCTTGCCAAAACGCAAAGTCCCAGAGTGGTGTGGTGCACACTGAAGAACGTCACCATTCCGAACACATGGCCACAACACTACACGCGCGGACTGCGCTGTGAGTAGTTGTTGTTCCACAGCACGGCACACGCCGGCACAACAAAGGCAAACAAACAAAAGCGCGAGATGGCGGCGTGAAAGATGGAAACCGTGAGCCGTCAGCTCTTGCGGATCGTCGCTTGCTTTGGTGGTGCATCAAACTGCTGCTGGTGCTGCTGGTGCCCAAACCGGAACCAACCCGGGCACATCCCGGCCAGAGACGGAGAGTAGCAACAACATCAACAACGCAAAATACATGTGTAAACGATGGCTGCGGCTCAACGATAGCTCCCTTCGGCTAATGTTTGCATTGGAAAGCATGTTAATGGCAGCGAAACATATGGACACAGGCACACGCACACGGTCACAGGCCTGCGTGCATGCGCGTGGACACATAAATTAATTTAAACATTGTGTTTGTGTCCTGGTTAGGATCCGTGTCTAGTATAGAACGGTGAACGGTCTCCTTCTCCTGGAACCACAGCTCCACGAGCTAGACCATGCCAGTTAGTGTGTTTTGTTCATAAATATTACATTAAGCGACCATCCGGGGAGCATCATTTAATTCATTTAGACCCCCAACCACCATTTCCTGCGTTCGTGTGCGCGTGCGCCTGCGCAAAACACGAGACTGCACTGGGGAAGAGACAGTTACCCAGCGCACTGTTCCTTCCAAACCGCCAACTTGGTGCGCCCGCCTGCGACCCCTGGTGCAATTTGATCGATTCGATGGCAAAAAACGTAGAGACTGAGGGGGACGGGCTCAGGTTCAAGCATTTAAAGCCCACTGACGCCGAAATAGCATCGCGCATAACAACGAGCGTGCGCTGAGCAGTTAGAGGAAGGGGGGGGGGGGGCTGTTGTGACGCATCGTTTGCGTAAGACGCACCGCCGCACAGACGGTCGTGGTGCGCGCTTGCCGGATGCAGTTTCATTGTGAGCTCAATCGATGACTTCCGTGTGAGCAGAGCATTGCAGATGATGCCGCCGTCGGTGGGTGGTAGGCTAATGAGAGCATAATTGTGACGGTGTGTCTTCTTCTTCCTCTTGCTCTCCATCATCACCTTCAAAGAGGTGTCAGAAGGGGTTTTTTTAACGTTTGCCTCGCTTTCGCTGCATCCTCCCGAACGTTGATGGAAAGAGAAACTACGGCTGCACGTGAAGAGAAACTACGGCTGCAAGTGTGACAAAGTATCTGATTGGAAACCTTTAAAACCTTTTTCCCGGGTTCTGTTTTTACCTGTGGCGTATGTGAACCACTCCAAACCGCAGAGGTTGTAGCCGTTCGTTAACATATGGAACACTGGAAAGGTCATCATTTCATCCGCTTTACACTGCTCATGTCGCAATTTGCCAACGACTTTGACTCCCAGGTTGCTCTTCATCATAGTCTGCTACATAATAAAGCACCAATGAATAACTTATGGCTGCCGTCGCGCCTATCTGTCTTATTCGACTTTCTTCGGAAGTTCTCTCTCAAGCTCATTACACGCCCACTGTGATCTCGTAAGATCCGTCGTTCAGCGTATGCGAGACAAACTTTCGCGTAGAATGCAGCCAAGTATTTTGCAGCTGCAGCATATCCGCGACTCTCGGTATGGTAAATCCGGGACGGGTGGGATGAATTTGAAATGTCCCCGTGACTTCTGTGGTTGCTCTCTCCGATGCACAACGACGAAGCAAACGACGGGAAATTACAGTTGTGTCTGTGCAGCAGCAGCACCGTATGTTGCCAGCAATGCAATATGCAATATGCAAAATACCGCAAACTCTCCAACTCCGCGTGCTGCTGCTGCTGCTGCGGGGGGATGGGGGGGGGGGGGGGGGGGGGGGGTTGCAGCAGCATAAAGATGGCGGGCAGATCGCGGGTGTGTGGTGAGAATCATGCATATTACAAAACTTCAATGATTAACCGGTTTTGCCCTTAACAGAACTGTGGTGGTGACGGTGGTGGTGGGAGCATCTTCGCAGCCTTCAACCAGATTTCTCACCCTTGCCGTTCGTCTGAGGATCGTCTTCCTTTCTTACAACGACAGCAGAACGATGATAACATTAATTCGCCCTTTTTACGATGATGCTCCTCCCAAAATGCATCGTTTTGCAGATTCAAAGACCAGAGCTGAGCAGATTATTTCGTTTCTTTTTCCATTTTTAAGATTTCGATTTCGATCGAAGCAAGCTTCCGTTAAACGGAACACAATCTTCAGCATCCCTTCGTGATTGTTATTGTTGTTGGAGAGTGGCTCGCTCCCATCTTCTCCCCGCAGTTTATGATGAGCTTTTCCATTTTGCATATCGAACGTAATTAATAATTCATTTGCATCCCTCTTCCGAGCCAGCCTTTCTCCTTGACAGATAAAGCGCTTCCGACGGGCAGGCTCCGGGTAGGGAGAGTCCTCTCTTTTATGCTGCTAGCCATGTTTTTCGGGCTTCTTTTTTGCCTTTTCCCGTTTGTCGTCATGTTGCCAGAGCTCTCGGCTACACGCCGCGGCTACGTGCGACGATTTTGATTGTTATTCGTTCACAACTTTCTTCCGTTGTTTAGTCGCCGTTCGAGACGTTTCGTAAGTTTCTTCTGCTTTCTCTATATCCCCCTTTCGTAACACATCGCCAGCCATGGCAGAAAAAAGCTCTTGCTCAATTGCAGCATTATCGCCGAGCGGGTGCGCGCGATTTGCCGTGCGGCGATCGTTGCCTACCGCGCGCGTTGTCATGGTGCACGCGTGCGTTTCCCCGGTTTGTCACGGGTGTGTACAGGTGTACGCACAGCGGTCAGGAAATTCAAATCAACCAAATCGCGTCGTGTACGAAGCAAAGCAGCAGGGGTGTGCTGGGTGCTATTCACGTTTTATAGCTTCCTTTTTGGTTGGATTATTATGTGTTGTTTTCCGTTTTGTTTTTCTGTTTATGGCCACCATGATGGTGTTTTCCTGTTGAGAGTACTCGAGCAAAAGAGGAAAAAATGGCTATAAACCTATGAGGAAGCTCCGAAACAGAGTGGAAAAGTGGAGAAAAACTATAAAGAATGTTGATTAAAATAACGGTAGGGCTTAAGTTAAGTAAGTTCGTTGCAATAAATATGAGGTTCGTTGACGAAGCACGAGCTGAATTGCATCACAAGTAAAGAATGCACGGCTGTATTTATAGATTACGACTAATCCACCACATTTCCTGTTCAATGCAAAGCTACTTCACATTCTGTCGCATTTAGATAATCTGTTATGACTTGAATGAAGCTACAGTTTGTGTGTTTTCGAAGTAAAATAAACCCACTAAACGAAAATGTAGTCATTGCAGTCAACATTCACTCGTTTGTTAACCCTGAACCACACACCATCGCCTTCCATTATACGGTATTAAGCTAACGGGCGAGCGCGGAGCTGTCGAAGTGTAAGCCACTCGTTGCAGACGCATCCGTTACGGGGTACGCTCGCGCTCCTTAAAAGCCGCTGCTACTCTGCGACAGAGTTATGTGGTACCATAAAATCCGTTCTCCTCCCTCGGCGCGACCATAAAATCAATCGACCATCGGCTGCTGCGACTCCCCGCAACGCGATCAGAGCGAACAAACGCTCATCTCGTCGTCATCTCGTGCACGATGCGTTTTCGGGGAGCGAACCGCGAAGCAACCGCCACCATTTTTTGGTTTTATTGATGTTTTTAAGCATTCCTGGCTCATTAAACGATTTCGTGGCTGTTGATGGTGATGAGGTGGCATGGTGAAAGCCGTACGGCAATCGTCTAGAACAAAAAAGTGGAAAAAACGTCATAAAATACCTTTTCGAAAGACATGCAGCAAGCATGCGTATGCGTGGTGTGGTTTAATAGTTTCCATCTCTCTGAAGAAGAACACACAAAGGCGGCGCTTCGCATGTGAGATGCGGCGGCGACACGGTGGAATGCACACACGATATACACGAGAAAACGGCAGTTCGACCTCGCCAAATGAACGCTCTAATCTCACCAATAAAGCCCTCCCTTCCGACGCGCTTGCCGCGCAATTATCATTGCTTCGTGGTGCAGTAAATAATTAGAACAGATTAAGCGCAATTTGCGCCGTGAAGACCAGCTCTTCCAGAAGGGGGAGGGGACACACCAAGGGGTAGTTCTGCATTTATGATCGCAGCATACATGTAAGCAAGGCCTGCTTTCATTCCAGCTGTCTACTCGCGGGATTACTACGCTCGCTATTGCTGCTGCTGCTGCTTTGGATTCGGTGTAGTACTCAAGTTTTATTACCATGGTAACATCGAACAAAATGGCGTCAACTGCTGGGAGCACTACGCAAATTAGAACCACTCTCGAGACCAGGAGGAGGCGAGGGCCGATGCCTGTAGCGTCAGCAAAGGGTTGCAGTTAATTCAAAATTAGCATTTTATTATGGTGTTTTCATTCGATCTCGTGCGTCCTTCTCTGGCACGCTCTGGGAGGGCGCCCACAGACGACGACCACCTAAATTGGAGTTTCATCTTTCGCTCTCTTTCTGCCGCTCTTTCTGTCTCTGGTGTGATTAGACCGGTGATATGACCGTCGCCCCCCGACATCATCTCGAACCGCAGTGAGTACGGTCAGTGAATCACTCTTCACCAGCCGCGCCATAGCCGTGTAGGAGTAGTAGTAGGTCCATGATGCGGTTGCTGGTTCTATAAGGAAGTTCACGCGCGCCCTCCCCCTTGCCCCGGGTATCTCGTCAATCAGAACCGCTAGACCGAAAACACAATGGCACGAACGGGGTTTAGCATTATTATGCTGAAGATTGAGCTGTCATGGACAGCAGACACTCGCACCCACGAAATTATGGAATATACGATCTAGCATTCATAATAATCTGCTACAAATGTCCGCAACTTCTCCGGGAAAACGAAAAAAAAACACAGCAGGCGAGAATACCCTTGTCAAAGGCAAAAGTGGCTGGTTTATACCCCGGAAATCATAAATATATTCATGCTAAAAAGTTTGGGTTCCGACGATAAAACCAAAAAATGGTTCCTAATTTATAGAGCGAAATCCTGCTCTCCCTCTCTCTTCCTTTCGATCGCTGATCACCCCTTACGAATGGCTCCAAAATGGCACAAGAACGGTTTCCCCACCGCTGATGTCATTCGCGGGCGAGTAAAACCTGGTTCACCTTCTTAAGATTGCATCGCCTTTGGGGCCCCGGGACCACCTTTTTCAGATTCGCACATTCACATCCATCCAACCCTCGCCACCTTTGCCAGATTGTCCGTGTCCGTTAGATTCTGAAGTTTTATTTGCGGGAGATGAAGTAATAACGTGCGCCGTGCGTTCTCGTTCGTCCGGAGCAGCACCAGCACAGAACCGGGTATGAGTCGTCGGCCGGGTAGGCGTACAGTGAGAGACGCTGTGCGAGGCACCTTTGAGAGGAGGTAGCGATACCGGGGAGAACACGACGTTGGGCAAAACAACAAAAACTGCACGCTGCTGCCGATGCGTACCAGCCAGCTGCAGCAAGCGAGCATCAGCACCACCGTGCACCTGCTTCTCACAAGCACTGGAAAGAAGATTGTTGGCACTTGTTGGCGGCCGGGTTTACCACCGGATGGTGCATTCAAACGCGTGGTGGCAATAACAGACATTAGCCGTGTCGATATCAACCAAAGCATAAAAAAGAGGGTAGAATGCAGAAAAAAAGGGGTGCTGCTTGTGCTACCCACAGAAGAGAAAAGGGGGACTATCGAGAGCTGAGGACGCGTCCCCTTTTTTTCCTCTTTTCGTCGCGAATCACTCTTTGTTTCTCCGAAATTAACCGCTGGACCCTGGTGCTGGCCGTGTGTGCACACCAGGTGAAGACATTTCCTTCTGGCATCATCTGCTCTCTGCTGTCGTTTCGCTGCTCCCTCAATAATAATAATAATATTCTCCCTCCTTAGTTCCCTTTTCCGAGCATCTTTTTTAATTTATGTTGTTTGTTTCATCTTCGTATTTTGCAGATTTTTGGAAGTCGCCATTAGCAGCCCTTGAGGTTAAAACGAAGCACGAACGGGAGAACGCACTGAGTAGGCTGAGCGAGAGTGGGTTGGTAGTGGCTGCGACGGCGTTCCCCGAATCGCAGCAACCCTCGCAACCCGGGAGGACGACGACGAAGACGCGAGAGGGCGACGAACGTGTCACGGTCACCGCATCGCCGTCTCCGATGGTAGCAGCAGCAGCCGTGCCACCGCCGACCGCGCACCGAGGAGCAGTTAATCACGAGACGTCTTTCGTGCCGGTCGTGTAGAGTAGAGTGCCGTGTGGTGTGGTGTGGTGTGGTGTGCGGTGAGTAGAGAGACCCCCTCCTCTCTCACCTCGTTCCCAAATCGAGCGCGCTAGTAGCATGACGAATCCCGGCGGCACCGCAACAAACAACGGCCGGTACCCCGGATGACTTCATCCGTTTGTTGTCGGCGTGTCGGTGTGAAGGTCGTCGAGTTTTCGTTGTTCGTCGTGTGTGTTTTGTGTGTGCAGCAGCGAGTGGGGTGCATTCAGCGGTTACTACTCTAGTGTACAACCCAGCACCGACTGCTGCATCCTTGTACTAAAAAAAGTGTACTAAAAAGTGTCGTGTCGTGAGAAAAAGTGAAAAGCGCAGTAAATCCTGCACCCGCGATAAAAAAAAAAGTCGATAGTCGTGTGGCAAAGCGCAAAAGGAGAAAGAGAAAGTGCGACACGGCCGGTCCGTGATTTTCGGTGGTTCCGTTCCGTTGTGTGATCGATTCGGCCCCCGGAGAGAAGAGGGGGTTTGTGTTTTGGTTTTGGTCGGCAAACGAAATATGATGCAGGGCAGCACCGCCACCGGTGAAAGTTTTGCCACGATTCTTCACGCCTTTGACCACCAGCACGACGACGGTTACCGCCGGTGCCACCGTGGTTTATCCGGTGTGTGACGCACCAAATCTTACTTGGTTATCTATCTCCCGTCCCGGGGAAAAGTGGCAAAATCGCATTAGTGACGTGTGTGTGTGGTGTATGTGTGATTGTTTGTGAGTGTCGCGATCGCCCGAAAACCGGTCCTCGTCAACTAAAGCACTCTCGAGGAAGTGCGCCACGATTTCGCCGATATTACAGCACAACGCACAGCAGGCCGTGCCAGTGATCAAGCCCGCGCGCGCGAGAGAGAGAAATTATACAATAATCTTGTGGCGTCCACACTCCGTCCTTTCGCAAACGCCACCAGTGGCCACTCGCCAAAGGATGAAGAGCAAGAGGCCAATCATCGACGGTGCCATCGGGTACGATCGCTTCCTTCCTCTTGTGGCACCAGCAGCAGCACCAGCAGTCCGCAGCAGCGAACGGCGCGTTTGCATTTGAAGAGAGTGAAAGTAGTGTTGTCGTTATTGATGCATTCCCGCCCGCCCGCTCTTTCGCGCAAACACCAAGTTTTAGGTTAAGGAGAAGGTGAAAAAGAGATCGTGCAGACGTCGTAGTAGTAGGGATCGTAGATAAAGAAATCGCAACCAGCGAGGCAAGCAGGCAGGAAGGAAGGAGGTGATCCCCCCGTGATTTGCAGCCAAGATGAATTCCGTCTTTTCTGCATTTAAATCCTCAACGACGAGTGGCGTGAGTGCAACCTCAATGGTATCTTCAACCAGCGATGCTGCCACCACCGGTGGTGGTGCGATCAAGATGAACGGAAGCATCACCACCAGCAGCAGCAGCAGCAGCATCAGTAGCGCCAGCAACAAACATGAACCGACCAGCGTGGCAACGAGCAACAACGGTGTTGCCAACTGTCCCAAGCCACCACCACCGACGACGACGACGAAGCTGCTGTTGAACCTGAAAACGCACCGCCCCCCGGTGACGGACCATCCACCGAGCGGAAGCTACGAAAAGTTGCGCCACATCCGCGAGATCAGCAACCCGGTCGCGCTAGACCACGGAGTGGTGGTAGTCGACGCGGCCCCGCCATCGAGTGACTCCTCCATCGCCACCACACCGGTACAGAGCCCATCGGCATCGGAATCACCGTCGATCGGTTCGTCTGCGAGCATAAACGGGCACCACGAGCATCATGGTACCTGCGCCAATGGTAGTGGTGCCATTGCTGCAACGCGAATCATCGGCATCGATCAGGTGGATAGCCATCCACATCAACAGCAGCAGCAGCAGCAGCAACACCGTCCATTGCACCATCCTCATCTACCGCAACTACCTTCTACGCTCGTCGGTGGCAGCAGCAGCACCACAGCACCACCGACCACCGTGCTGGCCATCAAACCACCCTCCGGTGCATCGTCGTCATCGTTGGTGGCGTCCAGTACCGGCACAACGAATGCCACCACGGTGTCCGGGTGTCCAGGCAGTAGCGCCAGTAGCAGCAACAGCAGCAGCACGACACTCTCCAGCGGCGTGTCCAGTTCTTCGGTGCCACCACCATCACGATTCCATAAGCCAAGGCTTAGTTTGAGCAATAGTCTGAGCGGTGGCACTGGTGGTACTGCTGCTGCTGCTGCTGCTGCTGCTGCTGGGAGCTGTGGAGGTGGCCTCACGACCACCAGCATGCCATCGGTACACGGCCGAACGGGTCCAAGCGGGGGTGCCGGCACTGGTGGCGCCGGTTCATCTGGTATGCCCCCACCAAAGACGAGACTTTCAACGCACCAAAGGAATCTTAGTTTAGATTTTAGGTAAGTGGCGCCTCAACGGATGAGAATCGTGCTCACATTTTGATCGACATCGCAAACCACCACCCCTCTCACCTACCAGGGACACCACGGTGACGGTGTTCAAAGATTCCAGAACGTTGATTTCAGATTTACGCAACAGATTCGTGGGACAGCTGTTGCGAATGAATCCGTCGTTCACACGCGCTCGCCTTTTGATGTAATCGAGTCCTTTCATCGTTTTTATTATATCCCGTGCCTGTACCCACGGCCCCACGGATCCTTTCGATATGATGCGAGCTTGGGAAAAGTGGAAAATAATAAACTCACTTACCCTACCGGCACCGAGGTCGTAGTACATTAAAGTTATCACGACGCATAATTGGGATGAGTAATCAATTAGGGGCACAAGCACAAGCGGCCGCCGCCGCCGCGCTCGACAACAAATTTGGTAAAAGGGGTTAGCGTGACCGGAGGAGCGTGGAGTGAAAGGTTTCCCCTTTTTTCCTTTTTTTTGTGTTTTGGTTCGCCCTCGAAGCGAACTTTGTCGTTCGGTGGTGGGTCACCGTCGGTGTGTAATGCGAGGTAATTGAACGGAGCAGCAGGAGAGAGAGTGGCTGCCCTCCGCCATATGTTGTTGCTTAATGGTGCCCGTGTGAAGTTTGTGCTTTGATGGCGCTGGATTAACTCTTGTCTAGGGGCTACCCGGGGCTGTATTAAAATGGGACAGTTTGCAGAGTTTTGGGAAGATGGAATTATGAACATTACTCTGGTTTTACATTTTTTTTAATGTAGTTATGATGCTTTATGAATGTGTATATAACAACCGTAGCATACTGCAATGGTTACCGGATACTACATCTCTTTTATTCAACAGAAGATACAGACATGCTAGATGAGTTTGTTTCTTCCAAGGCTGTTATATCAGTCCTTTTAAATCCTAGAGTCTCGTTATTTTCACCATAAACGCATTAATTATACTTATGTAAATGCATTAATTGGTAACGCTTTTAAGTGAACTTCAACAATTCAATAAGAAAATAATGGAAGAATTAAAAAGAATACAGTAATGTAGCCATGGAATGCAAACTTGAATCAAATCCAAGCAGTCATCAGGTTAATATTTGCAGCTACGCTTCATCCCCTACTCTAGATTGCTAGATACGTTCCACAGAAATCCGCGGCAACCCAGTCGAAAATATGACTTCCTGCGATTGAATAACCACCTCCAGCTTTTGATTGTCCTTGTCGGCCTCGCAAAAAAAAAACAGCGAAAAACCATGTTCTCGCTGTGCTCTCTCTCCATTTGTTGTTCAAAAAAGCACACACTGGTTGGCGGGGAGGGTTATGTTTGATGAGTAATTCTCAACTTTTCCACCACCGATTGGGGCCACCGATGGTCGTCAGATCGCAGGCGTGTCCAGAGTATATTTTTTCTCCATTTTCCAACTCCGCCAAAAATGCGTTCGTTTTTATTGGCACCATTGGAATCGGTTGCCATCCATGCACACCGCGACAGCGTCGTGAATTTATAGTCCAATGGGACGTGGCGCGTGGGCAGTCGTTGTTGTTGTTGTTGTTGTTGTTGTTGTGAAAGTTGTTTGCCATTTTGTTAGCATCCCCTCCTAAAAAAGGGTCTGATGGCTTGGCATAACATTGCGCACAGATGGGGACATGTATTCGGAAACGATTTATGTTCTTTTCGGGCACGGATTCCCCTTTTTCCAGCACACACCCAAAACTAATTACTCACTTTGTTGTGTTCAGGATCTCGCGGTAAGGTGGCTCGCTCGCGGAACAGCTAAATACGCGACAGCATAAATCAGCGTCCGTTACGCCACTAAAAGCTCGAGCGAGTCTCGAGTTCGGACACCTCCGGGTAATAAGGCATCCATTCACACCGATGACGCCGACACGGAAGGTGCCATTCTTTGCATCGTTCACATCCGTCTTACGCGTCAAGTTCGCGCACCACCTTCATCAGTCGAGGAAATTCCATTTCCGATTCTACTGCTGCTGCTGCTGCTGCTGCTACTGCTGCTATTCCGGTGCTGAGGTGCGTGTCACACGTTGATGAAACGTGCCTAGAATACACTCCACAGTCAAATGGGATGCACGATATGATACCATGACGACGACGACGAGGATCTTCATTCATCAGACCTTCTCAGGAAACGAAGCGAAAATAGGAAGAAGACCAATGACCTCTTGTGACCGGTTTCCGGTGGGCGTGCTCCAGTCGAAAGCACAATCAGGCGCAAGAGTTAAAGGGTGCGTGCGAATGGCCATTCTTGCCAGCACGATGGTCACTGGACTCTCGCGCAGCAGCGATGACAGCATCAAGCACGGTTGCCGCTGCCGCCGCCTGCTGTGATCGTTGGTCATTGGTTGTCGATATGTGTTTCAACGAAGCATTGTTTCGTTCCAGAGTGTCGTGTCCCGGTCACACCTTATCCATCCGGGGGGTGGTCCGATAGAGCAACGCAGCACGTGCAAAAAGACCAAGGAGGAGGAACACGATGGATCGGGGAGGGGGGGTTCTTCGCGTGCCAACAAGCTAAATGTCCGCTGGGCACGAGTTAATTAAATTAAAAGCCAAATCGATAAACGGAAAGCAGAGCCTCCTGCGCTGCGCTGGTGCACCAGTAGCAGCAATGGGTGCGTGCGAGTAAAACGCATGTCAGACGCGCGCCACACGTCGAGACCACCTGACCACACGTTCCATTTCCAGCACATACTGGTCATGGGTTGTCCAGAACCTTCCACTCACTGCTGGTGCTGGTGCTGGTGCTCCGGCTGCCAGCACGCACCCAGTTAGTACTCGACATCATCAGCTGCACTCGCCTCTACACAGCGCCCTTTATCTACGTCGATTAGTACGAGAGCGCGTGGCCATATTGCAGCGCACCGGGTGTCCATCCATTTCCTTATTTGCAACTTACAACATTGCATCATAAGGTGGCAGCAGGAGAAGGGGTAGTAGGACAAAGTATTACCAAAGTATCGCCTGCGAGCAAAAGCCGGCAGCCAGAGTGTCACTTCACAGTATCGTGAGCACGTTTCAGCCATTAATTTGACCTCCCCGACTGTCCATGATGGGGACGGCGATGGCCACAACACGCTGGTGAGCTTATGAGCAACAGAAAGAAGGTTTTGCTGCTGCCCCCGTGTTGAGTGAGAGTTCTTGCTGACCGCCGTGCACATGCTTGATCACAACTCGCGAGTTTCCGAAGCTACCGGAGGATTTAGAAACAAGAGGAGCGAATAAATGATGGTTCCCCAGTGGAATCGCGTTTGGGAAGTTTGGAACCCGGGAACATCCCGCTGTGCCCTTTTCGGGTCTTTCGTAATCCGATTCCGTTCCAGTTTCAGTTCGCTCGTTCGCTCGCTCTCTCGCTGGCTCCTCCCAGGAGCTAATCAGGTGAACTCTGGCTGGGGAGTCACGCTGCTGGACGCGACATAATTGAGGGAATTAGCTGGGAATCCATTACCTTCTCGATGCACTTCGATCGATTGTGTGCCATCGTTACGGAACGTTGCCCCTAAGCTGGGCTAAATGCTTTCTCATTAATCTTTCTGCCCGATCTAGGGCATCGGGAGTTATAGGGAGCCGTAATGCCACCACGTCGCCTTATTTGTTTACAGTAGAATTTATGAATCTCTCGGCCACACACACCGGAGCGGAACTCACTCCGAGAGCGCTGTATTGACGCCTGTTAAAACGCCTTGGGTGGAAATACGATATGAGGAGAATTCTCCCCCCCCCCGGGTGGTATATTTTCATTTCATCTCCTTCATCTGCGTCGTGATAGCCGTAAGAGCGTTGCATAAATATGAATTTATGTCTGCTGCTGCTGCTAGTAATGTGCACCGTCACCTCACCCGGTCGGTGGTCATAAATCAATTCCTACTATCGCGGCCCGGCCCGTGACGAAGGGCGAATCTCAGCAGAGCAGAGAATCTTGGAGGTTTTAGGATCCCCCCCCCCCCCCCCCCCCCGGTCCCTGTCCTCCATCAACCCATCATCATCAATCATCAAGCAAAACCGATTCCTCCCAATTCAATGACCAGCAATTGAATTCACCATTCATTGATGCGCGGTAAATCGCGATTGGAGAGGGTGCTTCTCCTTTGCCGATATGGAATGTTGACGAGTTTGCTTTGGAAATGGGTCTACCGAGTGTACGGAGCGGAACGTGCCGCGGTGTCGCGTCAAGTGCAGTGACAACTTCATCGCAAAAACCACGGGAACCGGTGTGCGAGCACGCGATTCAGGAAGAGAGGCCGCCCTCCTGTGGTCACCGAGAAAAAAACTGATCAAACAGGTCCGATACTGTGTCGGATAGGTGCGATCGACTTGCGGTGAGGTTGTTGTTGGCAGAAGAAGCCTCATCACCATCGCCCAGCAATCACAGTAGCAGCCCACTTTCACGCACACTCGTTGGTTGCTACGTTGCTACCGCCTGCTTGTTTTCAAAGTTCGAAGCAGCAACCTGCGGCCCGCCACTCTTCGTAGCAACGGGCTCAGAGATCTCACACAAGTGTCGGTGCTTTCGGTTCGTAAATTCCTGTGCGCGGAGTCCATCTTCAATTTCCACGCGCTTTCCACGGAAGAAAAGTCGCCTATAGTTGAAGGAAACATCTTTTACCAGCCCTCTATTCGCGCTCCAATTCGCTGGTGCGCTCCAAACGGTGGTTCGCGGCGTCGAGAGGAGGATCTGCGAAAACGATTCCAACTTTGGAGAAGGAGAAACGTGTGCGGTGAGCAGACACGCTCGCTGGCAACAAAGTTTGCCGCTCCAAGATCTCCAAGGAGACTCGTGAAGATGGCGTTTTAGGTGCCACGCGAGTGGTCCTCACAGGTAGCAAGTCCCTAGAAGACTTCCTTTCTTGAGTGTGTTTGTTGTATGTGCGAGAGAGAGAGAGAGAAAAAGGGAGAAGGTTGTTGTTATGTTTAGTAAGCAATTATAGTGCCACAAGTTTTGCACATGTAATTCAATCACCGCAAGAAGCTGCACAGCATCACATTGCCTTCTCAGCGTGTACTGCGTGTTCTTCCGCATATCATGGTGGCTTGCTTTGGTGGAACGGACGGAACCGGTGGCGACAAACTGTAGCAACACTCAAAGTCGCCTATGTGGTGGGTCCTAGTGCGGTGAGATTGCTGCGCCACAATCTAGAACGGTGTCGTGCTGATCGTCCTTAAACAGCGGTCGCTTAATCGCGTTTACTCTGAACTCAATGAGCGTTTCTTTGAGAGACGAAGCAAGATGATGATCTCATCATCTCGAAACACAGCGTGGCCACTGCATCACGGTGTTGAATCATGGTCCTGCTTTTGACATCAAATCGTTCCTCACGATCGGTTTCTACGAAACGGTCACGCCGCCGTAAAGGTCATCTTGTGCAAGCTCAGCAGCTATTTGTGCTTATCAGCAGCTCTCACCGCTCTCCCTCGCTTTTCGCTCGCGTGCGAATGGTTGCGAACATGTTCGAGCAGAAAAGCGACAACAGAAATTGATCGTGCAAGTGAGTAAGTGTGCTGACGTTGACGACCACGACGTGTATGCACTGCTCTGCTGGCATTGCTGCTGTTTTGGCTGTAATCAGCTTCATTTTTTTTTTTGGTTTTGCTGCTGTGATGTGATGACACCGACAGTGCACACAGGTTGTTCGCTTCATTCTTTGATGTTCTGCATCATCATCACCATCATCACTGGCAGCTATCTGGGCGCCTTTATCGGTGTGCTGCGCCTCCGAAATGAAACACATCATCATCAACACTGATAAGACGAATGGGGGTGAACGCTATGTTGTTGTTTCTTTCTTTTTTTTTTTGTGCAAAAAAAATCCTGTTTCGCATCGTGGTGATGATTTGTGGATGTTTTGCGATTGCGGTTGCCGTTGCCTCGTGCAACTCTGTACAGTTTCACTGTCTGATCTTAATGACTTATTTTTAACCAATTTATTATCTCTCTCTTGCAGGTATGTATTCCTTAACAACAATTACTGCTACGGGATAAGAAAGTATGGCCTCGATTTCCCAAAATCTTTTGTTCGAGAACAAAATGCAATAATGATGATGGGCAACTTATCATACCGGAAGAACACAGGACAGCATAGCAAATGGATAAAAAAAAAAACGAAGGATTTATGCTTTCGCGATGCGGGGCTCCTCAATAAGATGCAGGCAACCAACCGGTGGTTGGTACCCGTTTTCGCGGGTTGTGAATGCCGCCGGCCTATTGGAAAGCCCGAGAGCCCGATTCGCTTTCATGGCTCGAAACGAAGCATTACCTTGCCTTACCGCACCCAGTGCTTCCCTTTCTTCTTTCGTAGTTTGGCTCCGTGGCGCGTAAAGGTTGTTGCGCAAAGTTATTGGGCAGGCCCGCAGCGCGGTGAGCTCATTATTTGAGGGAAAAATGGGCGGCCTAGAGAGATGGAAAGCCAGCCCGACGACGAGGAAAGTATGGGATGCTGGTGGCCTACGCGCCCGCGCGCCTTGCATTGAGAGTAAAATGCATTTTCCCATCCACAAGGGCAGCACATTCGGCTGACTTCAATCAAATCAACTCCACAACATTCACCTGCTGAACGTGGTTAGAGATCACTGAGAGGGGATCGAGGGCACTCGTAAAAGGGTCCCGAAAACTTGCGATGGAAAATTAAATTAGCCCTGGGAAAAACAAAAGAAAAATACTTTCATAACTGAGCCGCAGGCATCGGGGAAGGAAAACCAGCCCGAAAGCCCCGGGTGCGCACTCTCTGGTGTATTGCTTTGTTGGGCCAATTTCCAACAATTGCTTCGGCGCTTCGGCGCTTCGGTGATGCTGCTACACTCCCCTCCCCCGGATGCTGCTACTGCGGGAGCAATGGAGTAGAGATCGCATGTGTGTAAACATGGCATTGCTGCTGCTGCTGCTGAGTGGCCAAACACACCCCATTCGGTTCGCTAGCTGGCTGTTATCATACGTGGTGGCGCGATTGATGGTGTTCGTTTTGGTGGAAACCATCGCCAACGTTAGGAGGGAAGACACGTACACAGAGAGATGCCTCGTTTGAAAGTATCTTTTTTTTTTCGTTATTTTACTCATAACTGTGACCACCAACGCTGAATACACATAATACTCGTTGTTGTATCTGCCAGCGATGGTTAGACCGACGGAATTTCGAGCTCTTCCGGGAGAGGCACTCAAAATGGAATTGTTTCTAGCCGATCACCGATTTGAAGTGCGATTTCCGTCCTTTCTATAAACGACGAGAAGCTTCTTCGTCGTACGTTCGAGTTGGATACACAGTGGGCAGTGGAGTTTCGAAAGTCAACAATGTTTTGAAAAGAACCCACCATCACAGTCACCATCGTGTGGTAGAATGGGGGATACTAGCAGTGTAATACGTTTGCTATGTTGTTGCAAAATACGTCAAAACAGGAAAACATTGTAAAAACCCTCTCTTCCCCTGCCTAGTGGGCCGTGGAAGGGGGTTTTCTAAATCATGCAACTGGCTCCTGGCTCTCCTGCTGCTGCTGGCGATGGTGGTCGTTGTGGTTCACTCACTATCCACGCTCAGCGCAGGCTGAATTGTTGTTGCCGGTTGTTGGGCTTGCAGTAGTAGCAGCAATACGGTTCGTTGCGGGTGGCGCATGCCTCTCGGTGAGTGCTGCGGGCTCGCGGTAGTACACCGAGAGAAGAGCGAGAGAGAGAGAGAGCGAAACCGATGCCGATGCCGATGGAGTGCGGTATGCAACACCATACACCCACTACCCACTACGAGGCAGTCGTCCGTCGTCGGTTCGCATCCAAGGTGGCCGCACCGTCGCGTTGTACATCCGACATTTGAGTTGGCTCTGGAAGCGCCAACGTAACGTGCGTTCGTGTGCACGACAAAGAGTGACAAAAAACCACTGTGACACTGTGACCGAGGGACGCGAAGTGACCGCAATGTCTCGATAAGTTCGCGAACTGTCGCGCGAATCGTATCGTGTGCGTCCGTCCCCCCTTGCTGCGGCAGCGAGATTAGTCCGCTGACGATTCCGGAACGTGAACGCGGCCACGCAACGAACTTATTCGGTGGAAAAGTACCCCTTGTGATCGCGGTGTGTGGTGTACAGTCAGCAAAGAGGCGCTCCGTAGCCTTCGTCGTCGTTGTCGGACCTGATAACACGGAATACGATTGGTACGGCCGCTTGGGAGTGTAAGATAAGAAGCTGTGTGTAGGACCAGAGCACGCTGGCACGCAACCGACCAGACAGTGGGCCCGTTCGCTGCCAAGGATTGATGGTGATTTGATTTGATGCAGTCCGTCGTCCTCCCTCTCCTAGCCATAGAGAGCGAGAGAGAGAGAGAAAGATAGAGAGCAGTGATTGTGTTGCGAGATGGCGCTACCACCCTCTACGGGTTGCTATCATCGCGTTCGGAGCTGCTGCGTAAAGTGAAACTCTTTACAACCCACCATTACTTGACTGCGTCGTGCTGTTGCTGCTGCTGCTGCTGCTGCTGACGAAATACGCGGGCCTCAATTCAGCGACCTTCCCATCACCAACACTATCACCGCCCGCGCCAGCAACTCTCGGGGTACGGTAACGGTCTAATGATTGTCTGGTTGGTTGATGATTGTTGGTTTTGCTTACTTTTTGGGGGCTCTTCGTGTTCGCGCAATCGACTGCAGCACCGGCAGCAGCAGCAGCAGCAGCAGCAGCAACAGTGGCCACGTACCTGGTGGTTGCGGAATGTGCGGAATTGCGTTAGGCTGCTTCAGGCAGGCGTAGTGGGGAGGAAAGTGAAACAGAAGCACTACCACCACCATTAAGAGCAACAACAACTACCATCCTCCGTCCCACCCACCCCTCGGAGATCATTGAGTGCGACGAGATCGCGGCCGCGCCGAAGCTACAACCGTGCGAAAGAAGTAGCGTGAAGTGTGGAGTGTGTAAACCGCGACCCCGTTCTTCGCCCGCCACAACAACGGATCCTCCTTTAGATCATTCTTTCACCTGCGTACGCTTTCGTGAGTCGCTGCGCGTACTTTGATTCGATTCAGTTTCCCTTTCATGGAGGATGTTCTAACTGTGTCAAACACTCGACCTCCATCAAAATAGCAGCAGTAGTCGTTTGGTAAACGAGCGAAACGAATTACATTGTTGCCCGCAAACCAGGTTACTACGATCCACTTTTCATCCCGTGCACGTGTGCGTGAGCTGTGTTTTTTGTGTGTACGATGACGTACACGCCAGTCAATCTCTTTTTTTTCTGCGGGATTGCGGCCAATCGGCAAAGTGGTTGGTGGCGGTGTGCGAAACAACCCCTCCGAGCGGGAGAGAGGGTGGTAGCTAAACATCAAAACAAATGGCACCAGAGAACAGCCCAACAGGTGTTTGTTTTTAATCCCTTCCGCTTTGAACCGGAGATAGAGAGAGGTGGCCGCCGCCAACAGTTGACTTGATGACGCCGGTCGCTGCTTGCGTCACTAGCATCAGGCTAAACCTGATAAGTACCGAGAGGAAGCTCCGTTGCTGCGATGACTCACCCTAGTTTTGTCGAGTTGCTAGACATGGTTCTTACGATGGGGGGGAATAAGCTGCTGCTGTAGTGTCATTGTGGTCAGAAGTGGCATCCGCGTAGGTATTGAGAAGGCCGCAGCACAGAAAGTATCTTTCCCTTTCACGGTAGCTGTGTGAGGGGGGAGAAGGTCACTCGAGATTGCAGGCGGGCAATCAGGAGATGATACAATCCAGATAAGCCCGATACGAATACGCGCGTACTGTGGAACCCTTGGGTGGAATCTACCCCCCGGATTGAGGGTTTTCCCAGGGCAGCTGAACGACCTGTAATCTCGCGCGAAATAATCGTTACCATCTCTCTCTCGCTCTCTCTCCGATTAGCTTCGATTCTTGTTCCCCTCGTTTGTGGTAGGTTCGCGGATAACAACCACTACAGGAAAGATTCGATCAACAAAATGGTACAATTTACAAGTTTTCCACAACAAACAGCGGCCGGGTCTTTGACGCAAACGAGAATAATCGAAAGGCTGTGTTGTTCAAGCGCGAAACACCCTTCGCATGCCGTCAAACGATATTGAATCGAAGTATATGACGTGCTGTGGAGACTTCTGCGTTCGCCTTGGCACAACACAACCTTCAAGTTCAATTTTCTTCAGAGTAGAACATTCTAGACGGTCGAACGACTGTGTTCATCTAAATCCATTGGCTGCTACCACGGCTGTTAGACAAAATCCCCCTTTATTGTTACTATCTGCCTTCGCTGTATCTATCCAATGTGCCTGTACTTTGAAACAGTGTTTCGATATCAAAACACCCCATATTAGCGACCGTGTGGGTAACCATCGAGGGAGCCAGACACCCGCTGCTCCCTCTAATCCTGCCAAGGCGAGCCTTACTCACCCATTTCGAAACAAGAGGGAAGTGAGGGGGAGTTACGGGGTTCGGACATTCACTAGATAAATCCGGCTACCGGGAGTCTCGTCAATGCTGGCTGATTGGAGGTTGGCTTATGCGTTTCAAAATCCTGCATTACTCAACTCCCAGCGCCCAGCAGGGGGTGGACAGGTGTATTGGGTGAAAAGGCAAAAGGCGTGAGCTCTGGTAGTGGCGGCACCACCCTTATCGATCACGCACGTGGACGCATTCGAAGGAGATACTCACCTGTGTCTGTGTACGATAACGCCCCGTCCAAACCACCACCACCACCTTCCTTTTTGGCCCTAGAACCCCCCGGGGAGGGTTTCTGCTTAGAAAACCTGCTCCTAGCGCGCTGTTGTGCATCTAAAATATGCAATTAACAAGATATGCATATCTCGGTTCCGTTGGCAAGCTCCTCGCGCCCTGGCACCCCCCCCCCCCCCCCCCCCCCCAGAAATGGTTGACTCGTGTATGTCGTTTTTTTTTTCGATCGACTGTGCCAGGAGGAGAAAAGTTTCTGGTATTTGTGTTTTGTCTCGAAGCATGCGGATTATGGCCATAACTTACTCGCCCGCCTCACGTGTTGGTGCTGTATGTCGCTGCCTTCGGGGCGGGCGGCACGTTCCTGGAGGAACCGCACATGTTTGCAGCTATTTGTTGACAGCTTTTCCTCAAGCGAAGGTGAAGACCTACTTGCTGCCCTCTGCTTTCTCTCTGGCATGCGGTCTCCGCAAGTTAATCAATCTAATTCGTTCGATCGAGCGATCGATCGGTTCTCAGATCGCAGACTTCGCTCAGCTTGATCTTGAAGCTCTGGTACACACCGTAGATATACTGCTTTTTAGCTGCAGACTACCGTTGTCGCTTTTTGTTGATTCGATTCCAGCAGGGGACACAAAACTTATGCGCCACCAAACTGTTCCATGTGTCTCTGAGCTAGAGAGGGAGCGCGCGCTCTTGGATGGGATAGATAAAAATGCAAATTAGTTGCCTGCTGAGCTCTCGCTGTCGATTCCCGATAAACGTTGCTACGGTGTGGTGTTCTCTGGGACACAAGGACACAAAACTTTGTGGATGATGATGAGTACCAGAACCACCGGTGAAAACTTGCTCCGCAGCGTTTTGATGTGGTCGAGTATTCGGAGAGAAGCTTTTCGGGCATCATCTTTGGAGATGAGGCCCTACGGTGGTTCTCATGTTTTATTCAGCCACCAAGCCGTACAGGAACGAGTTTCGGTGGAAAACGATAAAGGTGTATTTTGCCATTTTTGTCACTCGATTCTTGACTAGATGTGCTCTGGTCTACTGTTGGCCATCACAGCACGCGGTAAAGCTACTGAACAACAACAGGTTGCTATGGGTGACAGCACGCTCACTGCTACAAGCTTGTAGCGCACTCGGGAAAATAATCAAAATTCGTTCAAAACTGAAGCCATATATTCTGATTACAAGCTGCCACTCCATTTTCCCACGTGGAAGCACCGACGGTACAGTACGTACTGCGTGAACCGCGAACCACGAGGTGACATTTGCTTTTGGGTGTGCTAATCTTCTTTGATGCTCTGGACGATGATGTGGTCACAGGGAAGGGGGGCGGGGGGAGTGTTGTTTCCAGCGCTTTTCCCATTGCGCCTTTCCGACCTTCCCGAAATGTGGTTTTTGAAGAACAGAATCCTTCCAAGTGCTCCAAGTGTTCGTGGGAAATTTCTGCAGCGCTTTCCGTCGACTGATGATGGCGCACCCATTCGAGCGAGACTGATGAATGAGGCGAAGGGAAAGAGAAGAAAGTAAGACGTGCTTCGCTGTAGGGAACTTTGGTGAATCGTGCTGTGGTCTTGAATTATCAACCTCTGTTGTGAACTATTAATAACGATTCATTTCCCTCCCACCGTTACTGTGATTAAAACCTTTGTTTGGTCTGTGCCATAATATGCAGCATCTTAGCAACTACTACAAAAGCAGAGCTACTGCGATGTGAAAATGTTGATTGAATTATCAAGCCTAGAATTGGAGCACGATGGAGCATTTTATTGTGGAACAGTTCATGCATTTTTCACAAATAGTTCTTTGTGCTGGAACCTCAATTTTAATTAATAATTGTAGTCCAAGCTGGGACACGATTCCTTTTTTTTTTGGCACAACTTGTTTGATGAGTGATGGCCAACGGTAGTCAACAGACAGACTGCTAATTACCGCCGCACCATTTATCGATACCAAATTAGCACGCATATGAAATAAATAATTTATGATCTCCAAACGCACGGTCCGCGAAGTAATATGAGCTGCCTGCACCTTGCTACTGCAGTTTATTACTCTTTTCCTCCACCGCGCGAGATCGCGATACATTTATATCTTTTACAGAACAACGCACACAGGCACACAGGGCACTATGCATGCCATAATTAATGTTTTACGTCAATTTGCCAGATTATCACCCGCCGGGAGTTTCTTCAAACCAAGAGCAACCAATTATGGATGGAGCAAGAAGTGTGACAGCAAGATAGGGGCATAGGGACATTGCAAACCCCGGATTGATTAGTTTGGCTAACGTTCAAGGAATATCCACTGCGGCCGCCTGGTGGTCTGCTGGTAGTCACATCGTGATCTCGATCTCGACAGGGCATTCAAGTAATACACCCAAAAAGAAGGGAACTATTCCGTAAGGTCCAATGGAAACGAGCGCAACGGGTCCTAATGTTGGTTGGGCAATCGGTTTTTGCATTCTTTGACCGGCTTGATTCCCAAACCGATAGCTCCATGTGCACCTGGTACACTGGTTGACCAATACTTCTACTCCCCAAGAGACCCCCGCCCGGGGGTTGTGTTCTGTTCGAATTTAGGTGCAGCCTTGCTTCACTTCGTTCACACACAATACACGGCACCGGATAGTAGTGGGTACTGGCACGCTGTGCTATTTGACTATTTGTTAGCGGATTTATCGTCAATCGCCAATCGCCTTTAGCCGCTGCACGATCCGAAACCGAGCGGTGGTCGAGGTGAACCGCGTACCAACGATTTGTGATTCAATATTTGCTGCTGCTGCTGCTGCTGCAGAGTAACTCGCGATCATAGTTGGTGTCCTATGTGTTCCCGTTTTCACGTAGAGAGAAGGACACGGTTTCGCATCATAAATGCATGCGACGTGGGCCATAAATGTGCGGATGATTGATGCACTTTTGTTCTGATGCTGCTCCGTGCCTATGCAAGCGGGAGGAGCGGGCCTCTTCCTACTACTCGCTATTGATTTCTCGTGCTAATTGATGTAACTGCACATTCCAACCGAGCGCAGAGTAACGTAGCAGAGTTGCGCGTCGAGCTACGTGTGGTAGGAGAACATCCGCTTGCACACCCCGCCGGCACACGACGTTGCGTAACTCGACTAGGTTGGAAGCGCCAGAAAGAGCCGACCGCAACGGGTTCTCACAGAAGAACCGGTTAGCTACTATGCGCTAATGTGAAACCCGATACAATCCTCCACGGACACGGAGATTCGTGATATTGTGTTCTTGGCTTGGCGCTTGGTGGCGCGAAACCGAACTGAAACGTAGACGCAAGGGACTCCTCTCACCAACCGAGATGCCATTACAGTATGGACGTGATAAGAATGCCCTTCAAGTGCATCACACGCCTGTCTGTGTAAGTTTGCGCTGTGCGATCGATGAATGGAGGCACAAGATCGGTGTGATCAACACCATGTGATGCGTTGGTATCGATATCCATTCCATTCAAAAAAGTTTCATTCGAGAACTCGAATGGTGATGGTGGAGAGAAGGCTACATTCCGCTGCAACAAGTTTTTACCCCCTTTCATAGTAGGTCGCCCTTCAAAAAACCACTCCGGCTACTCTACTTGCTGATGTTCTGGACCAAGAAAACTCGGCCAACAATGCAAAGCGCGCAACGAGCGCTTCACTTTCAATTTTACCCCGGCCCCGGGTAGTCTTGGAATTCGAGGTTGAGTCACCCATCTTCTCAACCAATCAATGGTTGTATCCTTTGACCATAAATCACTTCATTGCGTGTACCGCGCGTTCTGTTGTGTTCTGTATGGATCCTTTCACACGGCCGTGTTTGGGGGAGGCGGACAAACAAATAAACATCCACTGGAATGCGGCTGTTTTGTTGTTGAACGCCCAGTGGAATGGTTAGCTATGGGGCTAGATACTGCCAGATTTGGGAGTTCGCCGAACTCCTCCGCGGACCTGCAAGCGCTCCCGAGGGAATTAAGGTGCAGCGCGCTGCCGAAGATGTGTCAAGAAGCCGCCCTCTTGCGAGGGATGCGACTTGCGCGGCGGGAATGGGTTTTGAGAAATGGAAGCGAACCGCGCCGCCCGCCATCTTGTCGCCATGGTGATGGCATCTTCATAATAGTCAGCAGAGCCCTTCTGTGTTGCTCTATTTATAGCGAGCCAATGATAAATGCCTGCACCACCACACCACCCACGCTCCCTTTAGATTTTACGAGTGCTGCTGCAGCAGCATGGATATGCTCGGTGTACCATGGAATGCGCTCGAAGTGGGTGGAACTTATCGCGCACACTGTCAACGAGGTAACGCAACGCATTTTACGGTCTTGTGGAAGTCCCTGTGTGTGGCTCTCCCCAGTCCCGTGCAGATTGAATCTGTTGGAGACATCCAGCTTCAAATCTGAATATACTCCGCTGATTACATTTCCAGGACCACGAGGACGTGACGAGAGAGGGTCGCGGTGAAGGTTAGATTCCGGCTGATGGCCCCCCGAAGAGAGAGAGGAAGAGAGGATGTATGACTTCCACACGCAATGTCCGGGAAAGAGTTCTGGCGAGTGTTATGGTGGCGAGCAGCGGACACGTTGTGATGGTGCGTGTCCGTAATTTATGAGACCCCTAGACACACGCACTGTTAAGAACACGGGGACGGGCAGCAGAGCATCGAGAGTAGGCGAGCGACCAGCGTCAGTGCTGGGCGGCAACAATTATCTCGTCTGTTCTTGTGGCGCGTATCCAGAGACCAAGGGGGAGAGCTCGAAAGGGGAACCCGACGGAATGTCTAGAGCGTGATGATATATTAGGACCCGTTCTGATCATTATATGGTATGCTCTTGAACGTTTGAACTTCGATTCGACTTCATGGGCAAGATAATGTGGCCCTGACTGACTGTTGCGCTCCACCTCTCCTGGTCGAAGGTTGTCCCGGGGGTCTGCTGTGCTGATAAAATCGTTACTTCACTTAATCTTGCTAAATGATATTGGTGAGTGGGGCGAATACATTTTTCTGGGAACGGGATTCGCAGGAAATCATTCTCTCCGGACCACTGAATTCGATTCCCGGCCAGCGATTGCGTCTTACTGGCGCCTGCTCGGAACTTGGAGCAACTGATCACATCGATTAAGCAGCTAGGAACTGTCACGGAACCGGTTGAATCGACTGAGTAGGCCATTTGGTTACTTCGACACTTCGTCCGAAAGGTGTGATCAGCGTCTACTTCGATTCGACAGAATAGCCGTCAGAGTGTATCGTTTCGTTGTTACAACAATGGTCACTTCGATAGACTGCTGAATCCATCTTAGTGCACCGTGAGCGTTGAGCATTGGTGTCTAGGGCGGTTGTGTAAACTCTCTCAGCAACACCAAATGACTCCGCGCTCTGAATCCACGTGGAACGAACTAATCAGATTAAAAGCACACGCGCGAGTACCATTACGAATGATCCTCTTTCTTGTCCTCCCTTTACGACACAGCTGTCCTATGATCAGGTTACTCTGTTTACTTGTCTTTAGCTAGTCTCCATCTGCTGCAGGATTGTTGTCCTATACCCCCCCGCCCACCGGGTGATGTCGGGGGTTAAGTATGCCCATCAATTCAGTCTTACTTCCGGCCGGGAAAAGGTCCGCCACAGGGGCACCATCACTAACCCTTCTTCATAACGACCTCAAATGGCGTGCGTACAGCCGGTGCGGCCTTTACATTTACCAACAACGCTGTATCTGTGCGTAGCCTGGTGGGGAAAACATGGTCAAGGTTGTAAACCATGCGTTATGTTTCCGAAGGGAAATCATCTGGAAAAGATGCTGGTGGGCACATGGCAGTTGGTGGACCTTGAAGTGGTGTTCGTTGAATTCGGTTGTGAAAAACAACCGTCACAAGTCGCATTTTTTTTCTATTTCTTCCACGCTGCCTCGCTGTGTACTAATCGTGTATTGCTTTTCGTTTTTTTTTTCTCACATCCACAGATCAATGGGAATTCTATTACCTCCAGTTTCGCAAGTGACCAACACGCGCATCAACATGACACAGCATCATCGGAATCGCAGTCTGGACAGTGCTCTGCAACGAATACCGGAGGTACGATAACCGGCGCTCATTACTACCATATCCGGATCCGTTTATCTAACGCTCGCTCTAATTCTTGTGTCTTGCAGGTTGAGGTGTCCTCACCGAGTGCGGAATCGGAAAACACGCTCCACTGTACGAACGCCATCCTGAGTGGAACGATGTGCAGCAAGATCATCCAATCCTCATCGTCCACCAATCCGACCAACACACCGAACATTACCGGCAGGGGGAGCAAACTGCAGGGAGCCGATGGTATGGGATGCAGGCAAGAAGGCAAACCGACGATCGGTGGTGGCTGCTCCTCGAGTGCTGGAGGCGGGTCGATGCCGGGCTCAACCGATAGGACAATCGCTGGACGACAGCAACAGCAGCAGCTAATTGGAAAGATGGAACTGCTGGAGCAAGGTACGTATTGGACATAAGCTCTACAAAGAGAGAGACCCTCACAATCGGCACTAATGTGTAACGGTCCTTCTTTTGCAGGGATTGGTGCATCCCGCGCACTGAAAGGGGCACACTTGGGCGACGTGGAATCGTCGTTGTCGAGTGCCAAGGAAAGCGAAAGCAAAAAGCGTGAGGATCTGACGAGCCTTGGATCGGATGATTCCGGTAAGTTAAAAAGGGGGCTAATGATGGCGATCGTAGAGTCGCGTTCTTATCGAAGGTGTTCCTCCCACCCTCAGGTATCATCTGTGGCTCGGAACCGGACCATACCTCACTGACGCGCATTC
>NC_064878.1:55123548-55148548 GCF_943734665.1 Anopheles aquasalis | reverse complement strand
AGAAAGTAGCGGAGAGTAGTTATGGTAAGAGGAGGAACGTTTGGGTTCCCAAGCAAGCATCATATTCCCATCCTCCATACCTTTTCTTCACATTACCACATTCGTCCGTGTTCGTCGCTGCGGCAGTGCAGACATAAAGCAGCAGTACGTCGATAGTTTCGTAATAGATAACTCACTAGTAATAAGACGAAGCGAAACGCAAGAAAACGCAAGAAATCAAAACAAAATCGAGCAGGTAATCCCCGGCGCGGTGCGCTTAGTGCGCTTAGACACGCCGGAAAGAGATGAAGTAGGAGTGTGCGGAAGAAGACATAAGTTGCTTAAGAAGAAGGATAACTGTTGAGAGCCAAATGGTTGAGAGGGTAAACGTTAAGAGAACTGCTTGTTACGTTAGGTTTACTTTTGCCGTGCCCTCTTCTTCGTTTTACCTCGGCGTGTGTTTGTAAAACAAAGGTGTGTTTCTTAGGGGTCGGCGAAATGGTTATGGTTGAGAGAAGTGAATCGCGTTTGAGGTTGGCACACGTTCTATCTATAAAGTGTTTTCCGCCCCCCCACGTAGGCTAGGCAGATGGAAAATTGTAAAAGCAAAGGATTACTGAACGCCGAGCGATCATCAGCGATGAGTGATCGCCTAAGAGTAAGCAGAGAGAGCCGAACAAGTGGAAGCTGTAAGCTTCAACTAAACTGTAAAAAGCTGTAGCTAAAGGAGTTTAAATGAATCTAAAACAAAGAGTAAAGAATAGAAGGCTGGCTCAGGGTAGAGGAGCGGGGAGACTAGACTCATTTGCGAGTGAGAGAGACAGAGAGACTAATGAGAACAGAAGAGCAAGCACTCATTCTAGCACTTCTACTTTTTCTATTTAATGTCCATCAATCTCTCTCTCCTATTCCCTCCCTACGTATTCGCTTGAACAAAGCATTTACACAAGACGGCAGCATCCTTTGATTCAGAATTGCTCTAAATGGAAAACGTGAACAAAAGTCACATTTTATGGCCCAACACAACCAAATACTCATTGCTCGGAAGGAAGAATGAAATGTGAGGGGAACGGTTACACCATTACAGGGGATAAGTTAGGGACGTGATTTTCGGGGTGTTACTTTTGGATTTGATTTCACCGGTGCGTTTCGGTGTTTCGGTTCAGCAATATTACCATTCGTCAATCCTTAGCTTACGTTACATTGCCATGTGCTATATATATAGGTATATATACAGATGCATAAGAGATACTCCGTATTACACGTGCGTAACTACATGTACATTGATCGGAAGATCGGGATCCTTACTGTAAATCGTACGTTCCGTGTTGTTAACTTTCTAATCCCCCGGACATATGGACGCTTACATCTTTTATCACTCTTTGGGTTCTTTTTCGTCCTTTCCTTTCTCGGCCGTGTGTCGGCACTTTAAGGAATGGCTGTTGCGACTAAGGAACGCTTGATGCCCTGTTTCGCAGCATGACTGTACAGTCTGTACTCAAAGCCGTCACCGAGATGAAAGAGTGCGTAAGGTAATAAACAAAAACAAAAAAAAAAGATCGTAACTATAACAAGTATCTAACAAAACTATTGTATAAAGCAGAACTAGCTGAAAGTGGAAGCAGTAAAAAAACGATAAGGCAATGAGGAACGAATGCGACACGAAGGAGGAGACTTCTTTCTTCTCCAATTCGCCCGAAAAACCTGTCGATTTGAACGATCTGAGTAGCCTGCGCTACCACTTATGCCGGCTGAGTGAAAAGAATATGTGTAGTAGAGCTGGAGCAGTGTTCAGGAGGAAAGCAGAAGCAGGAAAAGCGATAAGGATAAATAACTCTGGTGAAACTCTCCGCCACACAACACGGAAAGTAATGTGAAAAGTAGCTAAGATTATTATTAATGCTATTAAACTATTAAATTTAATATTATATTATAGTACTACTACCTACTACTACCTACCTACTATCAACGGTCCGTCATTGTACGTCGTGGGCAGAAGGACCCCACAACACAGAAGAAGCTTGTGTGAGCAAGCTGTGCTAAAGGGAGAGACCCTAATTAGATAAGGTAGATAAACGTGCAGCGATGTGAAAAAAACGGTGAGAAGGAGAACAAGAAACGAAAGCCAAGGAGCGAGGCAGGAGAAAACGAGCGGAGCAGCGTGAAAGGCAAACATTTTGTCGTCAAAATTTGAATATAAGTTAAAACAAAACACACAAATGTTTCTTTTCTCCTATCCCCTAGCTTTGCAAGTAAGTGTGACGCCGCATCGCAAGACTATCGGGAGAGAGTTGGAATCCGAAATCCACAACATTTGCATTTTATTATGGATTAGAAATGGATTAGAAATGGGATTAGAAATGGAATCCGAAATCCACAACATTTGCATTTTATTCGTGATGAAGGTAAGTGGAATGATGTATTCGACTTTAAATTTATATTAAAAAAAACACATTTTGGTTGCCAAAATGTGGTTGATTTCTGGAGCACAAGATTTCTTTCTTTGCTGGATCATCCAGCCTGGATGTCGACAATAATTCTTTCCGGTCAGTAGAAGAAAAAAAAACGAAAAACCTAAAAATCTATTCAACTGTATTACGATACCTAGGTACGAAAAATAAGTACAAAAAGCGTTGTATCACGGGACTGGGAATGGTGGATACTTAAGTAAAACCCCCTTTATGCAATCAAATGAGTGTGCTTTCGAGTACGAATGGCTTAGAATGCAAATTAGATGCAGCGTTCATGATGGCCCATCCAAACGATAGGAAGCATATGCAGTGATCCTACGTCTGATTATAATTTACAGTTTTAATTTTCCCAAATAAAACTAAAACTTTACTTTAAATACACACAGTGCTGAAACGAAACTAATAACGCCTGTCCCCATACCAACGAGCCAACTAATACTTGCTTGAAACGAAAATGCCTAGAGCAGTACCCTAGTAGCCATCCTGCTGCCACTAATTGCTCCTATATGGACTGGCTACTTTGATTTCGATCCATGCTGCTCAGATGCTTCATCATGGCGTACAGGTTGCCATGTGGTCTTTCAGTCGGTTCAGGTTGCGGAACTGCTTATCGCAGATACTGCACGGGTGCATCCGTGCCAGCTTCATGCACACGTTCGACAGGTGGACGGTCAGATTGCGCTTGTTCTTGAACGTTTTGCCACAGTTATCACAGTTGACCGATTGCTGCTCGGCGTGCATGTGCTTGATGTGCTGGCTCAGGATGTACTTGTCGCCCATCACCTGGCCGCAGATGTGGCACGGGACGGAGGTGGCAGTGCGCAGGCTCTGGTCGTGTTCCTGCATGTGCTTCAACAGCCGGAACCGTATTTTGAACGTTTTCGGACAGTGCTCGCACACGAACCGTGCCATGTGCACCGAACGCTTGTGGTCCTCGATCGTGTACTTGGTGAACCTGTGAAATCGAGGGCGAATGCAAGAGCTTGGTGACTTAACACCGTCGTAGAGGGTTACTGAAGAAAGTTGTACTTACGATTTGTGGCACTGATCACATTGCACATCTTTTTCCGCGTGCATCTTTTTCATGTGCACCACGAGGCGCTTCTTGAAGGGGAATTTACTGCCACACAGATCGCAGCTGTACTGCCGCTCCTCGTGTTTGTTCTGCATGTGCTCCTTCATGTTCTGGTGCACCTCGGAGCACACCACGCATCGATACTTGTCCGGGTGCTTGTGCATATCCATGTGCTGCCATAGGGTAACTTTCGTGCGCAACTTCCCCCCGCAGATTGGACACTGGACGAAGATTTTGTAGTGACCGTGCACCTCCTTCGAGTGGCGCAACAGTGCCGTCCAGGAGCCAAAATCGATCAACGGTTCACCCCGTATCATGCGCTGATTGTCGCAAACCTCGCACACGATCCGCTTGTAGAACTCCAGCAGTTCGCCGTCGTCCATTATCGGTACAGCGTCCGAGATCACCTTGTTTTTAGAATCCGTTTGAACGGGGTTTTCGCTTCTCTCCGCGTTCTCCATGTTCCTTCTCGCTGTTCTCAGTTCGGTTTTCGACGGTTTCCGGTCGCTGGAAGACGTAGCATCTTCTCCACCGCCATCATCCTCACCTTCTTCTTCCTCTTCTTCGTCGGGAGCATCGGAATCCTCCATGTCCGGTGGTTCCCCCTTATCTACCGTACCCTCATCGAACGGTTCCTCGTCGTCCCCTTGATCGTCTTCCTCTTCCAGTGGTTCGTCTTTAATCTCGAGAAACTCCGTGGTGTACGTGGGCTCATCTTGGCACGCGGAACTGGGAGACTCCACCTTGTGCTTGTTACTCTCGTCATCCTCTATTCTGGCCCGCCGCACCACTTCAATCTCACTATAGAATCTGTGAAACTCGTCCAAAGCGGTCCAGCACTTGAGGCAGATGAGTGGCGCGTCCACGTTCGGCAATAGCTGGGGACAATAATCGAATCGGATCATGTTTAGCAACCTGGTAATCGAGAAAACAATCCATTTTGCATACCTCAAAGCACAGATGCTGGACTATTAACGTGGCTATACGTTTATCGATGTGCTCCTTGGCGTAAATATCCAAATATGCAGGCTCGTTAGTCCGATAGCACACCTGGCATTCCATTGCGCTTCCAATTCAGGCTTTGCGGAGAAAGGCTTGTTATCTCAGTAGGCCATGAGCCTGGCTACTTTGAACAGTAGCGGAACCCTTTCGCGCGGAGAACCAAAACAAATTATTCTTGCGTTTTGACCTGCTCCGTTGTGGTGGATCCACAATAACCTACAGTGAGATGCGCGACTTTGTTCTTGTTCGTGATCTCCGAGTAGCAATCGTCAAGGGTTTATCAAAAGTATTTCTTTATTTAAAACAATTATTCAAATTAAAACGTTCAATCAAAAAGAATGTTTTGAAAGAGAACCAGTGTGTCCTACAGTTGGTATATTACAGAAGATAAGGAACCAAACGGTCCATAATAGCATGATTTTTTTTAAGTTTGCAGAAAAGTCTGAAAAGAATCTTAAAATTATTTTACAATCTATCAATTAAGTCATGTTTGTAAAAAAAATTACTAAAATATGTCAGTACTACTTTTCAATTTAACAAAAGCTGCATCATCAATTGAAGATTTTTTGGTCTAGACGTTATTGCACAGGATTGTAAACTAAAAGAAACTTATGTGATGCCATAAACATTTTAAAAAGTTTGACGATTTGAACAACATTTTACGCATGGAATAGACCCCCAGAGGGTTCCAGAGAGTCCACAGTAGAGGGTGAATCAACGGGCGTCAGGGCCGAGTTACGACAATTCGTTCAACCGAAACCGTACCCCTTCCTTTCGCTGCTTCTGCATCTCCAGCCACTGCTCGTAGTGCGCATTCTTCCGGTGGTAGTACAGATGCGTATCCTGGCGGAACGTTTCCGGACAGAACGAGCACATGTACAGCGGTCTCCCAGTGTGCGTCGACATGTGCTCCTTCAGTTTGTTTTTGCGCCGAAACTGTTTACCACAGATCGTGCACGGGAAGAGGCGCGTCGGTTCAAGGCAAACGTTGGCCATATGCACCGATAGGTTGCGTTTACACTTGAACGTTTTACCGCACGTATTGCAACTCACGGGCGGCTGCACGGTATGCATCAGTTTTACGTGCCGACTAAGAATATACTTGTCGCGCATCACCTGTCCGCATACCGTACACGGGACGGATGTGGAGTTGCGCAAGCTTTCATCGTGCTCCTCCATATGCTGCCGTAACCGAAACCGACTGTTGAACGTTTTGGGACAGTGCTCGCACACGAACCGTGCCGTATGCACCGATCGCCGATGGTCCTCGATCGTATACCGAGTAAAGCTGGAACGATAAACGAAGGCGAGTTGTTGGCGACTAGTTGCGATGGAAACGCCACAAGCCTACTCACGGTTTCTGGCACTGATCGCAGATAATATCCTTCTCCACGTGCATCTTCTTGATGTGCACCGTGAGCCGCTTCTTGAACGGGAACTTCTTGCCACACACGTCGCAGCAAAACTGTCGCTCCTGGTGTTTGTTCTGCATGTGTTCCTTCATGTTCTGGTGCACCTCGGAGCACAGCTTGCAGCGATACTTTTCCGGATTCTCGTGCATTTCCATGTGCTGCAGCAGGTTAAATTTGGTCCGCAGTTTCACCTCGCAAACGGGGCACTTGACGTAGATTTTGTCGTGCCCATGGCACTCCTTCGTGTGCCTTAGCAGCGCCCTCCAGGTGCCGTAATCTATCTGTGGTTCTCCGGCCATCATCCGCTGGTTGTCACACGTCTCGCATACTATCCGCTTGTAGAAGCGCAGCAATTCTTCATCCTCCTTTTTCTGGTCTTCCACTTTTCGTCTCTTTGAGTCCTGACTAGTGACGGCGTTTCTCGTTTGTTTCGGTTTCGACGTTCCTTCGCCAGCCGTAGAGCAAGCGTCTGATGAATCAACGGATTGATCTTCCTCAGTCGGTGGCGGCTGTGGCTGCTGTTGTTGCTCCTGCTGCTCCTGCAAAATGTCTACTTCTTCGTGATCGGACTGTGCCGTTGGATCCGGTGCAACGAGCCCCTCACATTTCACAAACACACACGCTAAGGGTTTCTCTGTACAGTTATCTTCCCCTTCTTCTTCGTTAACTCCTTCCGAGACGTTATCGGTTGGTTCTACTTTCACCTCGTAGAACTCGGTATGAATCTTGCTTGCGGCACATTCTTCCACGATGCAATCCGGTACTGTTCCGGCAGGTGTGGCCGCATCGGTGCCATGCACAAAAGCTAACGCTTGGGCTCGTTGAATTTCGGTGTAGAAATCATGAAACTGCTCGAGGGAAAGCCAACAACTGGAACAGATGCAGCGTTTACTGGCTTCCGACACTGGTTTGACCTGGCAAAAGGGACGTGTTGCTGTACAGCTAGCATGTTTCAGATCAAGGCGCTGGCCTTACAACTTACTTCGAACCAGAGATACTTCTGAATGATCAGGGCAATTTGTTTGCCGGAGTGCTCTTCGGCGAAAATATCCAGATACGCCTCCTTGGACTGCGATAAGCATACCTCGCAACTGATACATGCCATGGCATACTATGCAACTGCGGCTCTACTGCTAATTACAAAGCGCCTACTAACAATCACGAGAAAAGACACAAATTTTACCCAAAAGGCTCGTCGGAAGGGTGGTCCGTTTTGGTTGCACGAGAAAATAAACAAACCCCTGAAGCCCCGTTTGACAGCATCCGCGGATAACCCTATAAATAAGCCCTATAAGAAAAAGGCACTACAATTTTCCCGTTTTTTGAATTTCTGGACGCTTTAGAGATGGAAATTCAAGATTCGTTTAAAAAATTCCTATCGTACCGGTTCCATTTATTTGCTGTTCAACGATCGGTGCACCAGCTTCTGATGCGCCAGCAGCAGCGAAAGGGTATCGAATTTACTCAAACAAATCGGGCACATGCAGCGAGCACGCTCGACGTGCGTTACCCGGTGCTCGTTGAGCTTGGCGAGGGTTTTAAAGTTCCTACTACAAACGGCACACCGAAACACGTTCCCCGTGCAGCACCGTGTGCGATGGTGGCTAAGGCTACGCTTATTCCGAAACGAATTACCACACACGCTGCATGTGACGGGCGGACTGTCCGAATGCATTACTTCCATGTGCCGGTTGAGGTACGATTGACGAATTGTTTGCCGGCATACCGTACAGTTTGTCATCTTTGCCGGAGACTTTGTCTTCTCATGTAGAGCTTTGTGTTTGTTCAGCAAACCGATCGTCCGGTAAACCTTACCGCAGTGTTCGCACACCAGCTCCAGCTTTCCATGGACGGTGCGCATATGATACTTGAAGCTGTATTTGGTGTACCTAAAAACAGTGCCAAATTAGTATGCAGCTTCCAAGGTGAACGCCCAAAACGAACTTACATCCTTTGGCAGATAGTACAGGCCACATTTTTCGGGGCATGAGCGATTAGTTTGTGTCGCAGTAGGCGATGCAATGAGCAAAAGGACTTTGCGCACGTTTTGCACGCGTACTGTTTCCACCGGTGCCTGTCGTTAATGTGGGCCTCAAGCTCCTGGTGCACCTCGGCACAGATGGTACAACGATACTGCTCCGGATTCCGGTGCATATCGATATGCTGTAGCAACTTGGAACGGAAACGGAGCGTTTTCAAACACACTGGACACTGCAACGAGATCCTCGTCTTCCCGTGAACAGCCAGAGTGTGGCGTTTCAAGTCGTCTAATGTACTGCACTGCTCGCTATCACAGGATTTACACATCAGTGGGCCATAGAATTCGATGAGCTCTTGATCGTTGGTGGCAGTATCGCTTTGGTATTCATTCACCACCTCGTCGTCGTCCGCATCGGAATCTTGTGGTTCCTCCTCATTGCAGCTGGATCCTCGTTCGCTCAAAACATCGACCCGGTATGTTTTTGCTCCATCTCCATCCGTTCCTTTCTCTGCCTCTGCTTCCAACTCCAGTAATGTCCTGTTCGTTATTTCTAGCCTTTGATTGCGGATTTGCTCACAGCTGACGGTATCCGGCCCATTGCTGGCTTCACTTTCGGACTCGCTATCCGTTGCCGGTCGATGGAGGTCCTCGATCGTGCAATAAAATTGATGAAAACTCTCCAACGAGTTCCAACAGCCGATGCAAATCTGAGGCCTATCGATTGCATCCAGTTGCTGTAATTATAGAGCGAGAGTGTTATCACAAAACAAACCCCTTCCAGAATCGGTTCCATTTGCTTACCACAAACTGCAGATGCAACGATAGCAGCATCACCACATTCCGGCCACTCTGTTCTTCGCCCAGTATATCGAGATAGGTCTGCTCAGCGGAGGAGCAGTAGCACACTTCGCAGACCGTTGGCATCGCGTTTTGGGAGTCTTCGTTCACGAAAAGGTCGCGCTTTTTTAAAACCAACAAAAACCAAACAAAAGCCGAAATGTCATCAAGTGCACAGTGATGGCTAAAATGTTGTTCTCGTTTCTAAATTAATTGAAAAAATCTAAATCAATCAAAGAAAACCTCTCCTCAAATTGATTTATGAAGAATCCCACGATAGTAACCATGGTGATTGTGTTCGGGTTTCCATTTTTTGAATTTCATATCCCAGATTTATTTACCTTTACAATTTACCCTAAATCCAACGACCGCGTTCAATCCGTTACCCGATTCACCCGGAAACGTTCACCTTCCTTCCGCTTGCGCTGTAGCTCCAGCCACTGCTCGTAGTGTGCCTGCTTACGATGGGTGTAGAGCTGCGTTTCGAAGCTGAACCTCATCGGACAGTACGGGCACTGGTACAGGGCGCTCCGCGTGTGTGTCGTCATATGTTCCTTCAGCTTGATCTTCTTCTTGAACCGCTTGCTACAGATCGTGCAAGGGAAGCTACGATCCGTGCACACGTTTGCCCGGTGTGCGTCAAGGTTGTGCTTCGATTTGAACACCTTTCCGCACGACTCACACCGAGCCGGCTTCTGTTCCGTGTGCATCCGCTTCATGTGCGTCGTGAGATTGTACTTGTTCCGCACCACGATGCCACAGACGGTGCAAGTTGCCTTTGCCGGTCGCACTCCGCTCTCCTCGACCCTATGCTCTTCCATGTGGTTTTCCAGCTGGAACCGGCTTTTGAAGCTGCGCGGACAATGCTCACATATGAACCCATTACCGTGCACGGCCCGTTTGTGGTCTTCGATGGTGTATTTGCTGAAGCTGAAAGATAAGTGAACAGAACATTAACAAGTGGTTCTTCATCAGGGTTCACCACGGTCGCCAAACTTACGCCTTGTTGCACTGCTCACAGATGATGTCCTTGGCGGTGTGCATCTTGCGAACGTGCGCATTGAGTCGCGTCTGGAATGGGAACCGTTTCCCGCAGACCTCGCAACAGAACGTGCGCTCCTGGTGTTTGTTCTGCATGTGCTCCTCGATGTTCTGGTGCACCTCCTCACACACCTTGCACCGGTACTGGTCCGGGTTGAGGTGCATATCCTTGTGTGCCAGTAGCTTCCCTCTCGATCGGAACTTTTTCTCACACAGCGGACACTTTACGCTGCCCTCGCCTTGTCCGTGCGCCCTTCGCATGTGCCGGTTCAACTCCTTCAAATTGTCATACTCAACCGGTGGCTCTCCGGTGGCCATTTGGTCAAGATCACATATTTCACACACCAGCCGCTTGTAAAACTCCAGCAACTCTTGGTCGATGGTCGTCTTACTGATCACCGTTTTCGCCAGTGGTTGCCGATTACGGGCGCTTTTTCGAACGGTTGTACGCGTCTTGGCGGGTTCTTTGACCTCTATCGGTTCCTTTTGGCCGATGGAACAAGCAGCGGCATCACCTGAGGATTCTCCAGAACCCTCTTCCACCTGTGGAAGCTCCAAATCCTTGTCCTCCCGCGGTTCTTCAAACACTTCCATCGGCTCTGGCTTGATGGCAATGAATTCGGTCGAGGGTAACACATTGTCTTCCTCACCGAGTTCTGGTGTATCGGATTCGATGATGATACCCTTCGGTTCCTCCGCAGCTCCCACTAGTTTCTCCAGCAGTGCCCGATGAGCTTCGGTAACCATGGTGAAAAACTCGTGAAATGTCTCCAGTGCATCGCGACATCGTTGGCAGATGGCTTTGAGTGTAAAATCTGTTCTTTCCAGCAGCAAATGCTGCCTGACTACACGCTCAAGATCGTATCCGGCTGCATTAAGCACCGCGGCATCCTGCTCCGTGAGACAAACACTACACATTGGCGGCAGTGTTTGCACCGTTACCGAAGTCGTTTGTTGCTGCGCTTTACACGCCACGCTGTCTTTGATAAGCGATTTCAATGCTTCGATTGATGCCATTATGATTTGGCATAAAGGGCTGCTTTTTTTACTGAACTGAAAGTTATGAAAGTTTGTCCGTAAAGCTGTTGTCCTAAAATGCAATAGGTGGAAAAGGACATTTGATTAATCCAAACGGTCCCTTAAACTCACAATACTTGGATATTAATTAGAAGACTCGAGCAGCACAGAGTTTGGTTTGCCTTCGCCACCGTGATTGTGCGATTGTTACGGTCAGTAACCTTTGCCTGGAGATGGTATATCCGTATACTTACTTATCAAACACTACCGAAAAGCCGCTCGCTGAAATTTAGAGGCCTGAAACTCTCACATATTTGCTGATTTCTCGAAATTAAAACGGGACACGATTTGCAACACACATTTTGCACTTTTGTAAACAAAACGCGACCGTACCCCAGGTAACCAAGCGTCATACATCGGCTTACTCTCTCAGCCGTCATGCTTTTGTCGGACCATTTCCGACACAGCTATGGGATGCGAATCGGTTCCTCGCTCTAGCTTTTCTCATTTATTTTCCATTGCAGCGGCATAATTTCCACTCATCCAATTGAGCGATCTTGATCCATTTTTTCCATTCAAAATCGTCAATTTATTTCTTTCGATTCCGTTCTCGTTCCGCTTGACAATTGGAATTGGCTGTGCGGCTACGAAAGAAATGGCCGACACTCCGGCACCGGCCGTCGGATAAGCAGCTAAAATAAATATTTTATTTCTTGAATTTCGTGTCAGGCCCCCCACCCCGTCGGCGAAAGGGTGCGCTCCTCTCCAAATGCTCGGCGAGAGATTCGTGCCGTCGTCGTCGTCGTCGTCGTCATCGGGGATGTCGGGGGAAGCATATATGCTTCACCTGCACGCTTCCATTCTTCACCGGGCCGGGCGCTACTACACGGAATCGCGCCTACACATCCTAGGGTCCACTTATAGTAAGATGTAATTTTGCTTGCATCGCTCTACACACTCTTCTCGTCTCTCGGTTTCATTCTGCGCTTTTGGCCTAATCCTAAATCCTAACACGCGCTTCCTCATTCGACAGCGTTTGGTGAACGAAAGGAAGGTAGTGTATGTGGGGGAGAGTGATGATGGTAAAGGGGGGAATAATGGGGGGGGGGGGGGGGTGGTTATTCTAATCGGCACTCCGACCATGGGCTGCGGTCATGTGTTGTTTCAGCTTTGTCCGCTTCTTGAACTGTTTCGCACACACCGTACAGGGGAACTGGCGCGTGGTGCAAACGTTCGAGATGTGCGTATAGAGGCTGTGCTTCGATTTGAACGTTTTGCCGCACGTTTTGCACGTCGACGGCGTTTGCTCGGCGTGGATCCGCTTCATGTGGGTCTTCAGGTTGTACTCGTCCTTCAGGACCGAGTTACACAGCGTGCAGCTAACGGTGCCGCTGGCTACGGTTCCGGTACCCGCAGACGCTGCCACCACCGTAGGAGTAGTCGATCCTTGCTGCTGCTGCTGCTGCTGTTGCTGTGGTTGCGATTGCTGTTGCTGTTGTTGTTGTTGTTGATGGTGGTGTAGTTGCTGTTGCTGTTGCTGCAGCAGTTGATCGCCACCGCCAATGTGGCCCTCCATGTGGCGTTCAAGAGAGGCGCGTGTTTTGAAAGTTTTCGGACAAGTCTCGCACATCAGCATCGTACCGTGTACGGCCCGCTTATGCTTCTCAATCGTCAGCTTGGTGAACCTGGAAAGAAGTGATTTTTTTTTGGTGAGTTTTATCCGTCCCTCCTCGTACTGTCCTTTACGGAGCCACCACTACTACTACTGCTACTACTACTTACGGTTTGTTGCACTCCTCACAGATGATGTCCTTCTTCTGGTGCACCTTGCCCATGTGAGCGGTGAGGCGGCTCTTGAAGGGAAACCGTTTGCCGCACTCTTCGCACGAGAACGCCCAATCCTGGTGTTTGTTCTGCATGTGCTCCTCGAGGTTCTGGTGCACCTCCTGGCACACGGTACACCGGAACCGGTCCGGGTTCTGGTGCATCTCCTTGTGCTCGATCAGTTTAACGCGCGTGCGGAACTTCTTCGAGCAGAGCTTACACTTGATCGTGCCCGATTCTTGGCCGTGCGACGTGCGCATATGTTGATTCAGCTGCCGTAACGTACGGTATTCTGCGTCCACCGTACCACCACCACCACCACCACCACCACCACCCTCGCCGCTGCCCAACAGTCGCTCCGAGTCGCAGATTTCGCAGACGATCGGTTTGTAGAAATCGAATATTTCCACATCGAACGACTGTTCCTCGGATAGCTCCGGACCACTACCGGCACCAGCACCACCACCACCAGCGGTACCAAGATCAATCGGTCGGTTCGCCCCGGATGGATCTTCCTCGGCAACGAACGCACCGGGCAGGTGCATCCGCTTGTGCTCGAGCAGCTTCGGTCGTGTCCGGATCTTCTTCTCGCACAGCGGACACTTGACCGTGCCCGCCTGCTGCCCATGCGCCAATCTCATATGATGGTTCAGCTCCCGCACCGTACCGTACAGGGTGGAAGGTGTCGAGGAACCGCCGGTGCCGGTGCCGGTCCCACTATCGCACACATCGCACACGATCCGCTTGTAAAACTCCAGTATCTCCTGATCCATCTGGGCCGACTGGAGCTTCTCGGCGTCCGTCTCACCGCCAACCGTCGTCGGTGTCGCCGGAACCTGCTGATGCTGATGCTGATGTTGATGGTGATCGTGTGTCTGCTTGTGCTCGAGCAGTTTCACCCTGGTGCGGAACTGTTTGCCACACTGTGGGCACCCGACACGGCCCGACTCTTCACCGTGCGCTAGCCTCATGTGTTGGTTCAGCTCCTTCATCGTACCGTACTCGGTGCGATCGTCGCACACGTCGCACACCAGCTGCTTGTAAAAGTCCAGTATCTCATCGTCCATCTCCTGGTTCTTGCGCTTCCGGCTACCGGGTGTACCGGGCAGACCACCCGGTCCGGGACCGGCTCGCTGCCCGCTGCCTTCCGGTAGTTCCAGCACCGCCCCAGCACCACTCACAACATGGCCTGCTGCACCGCCTGCCTGCATCTCCATGTCACCCGTTACCATGACACCGTTGTTCAGCAGCAGCTCACCCGGACCACCGGCCCTCGGTTGGCAAAACTCATCCTTCACACCGTTCTGTGGCTCACTTGGACCAGCAGTTACCAGCGACGAAGACGATTGTGGTGGTGGTGGTGGTGCATGGCAGTCGGCCATGGCAACGGGTGCGTATTCGCTTCCGTTCACCCCGTTCTCTACGGGTTCCCCGGACGCGGCTGGTGGTTGCTGGTAGTGGCGATGATGATGATGGTGGTGGTGCTGCTGCTGCTGCTCTTCCGGTGCTTCTTCCATCGGTTCCTGCTTGATCGCCGCCAGCTCTTCGGCCCGTTTCGTGTGCACGTCCTGCACCATCATGTAGAAACGGTTAAACTCCTGGAGCGCCTTCCAACAGTCGTAGCAGATGAACTGCTTCCGGGCGCACTGCGTAAACTGGAGCCCGACATGTTTCCACACCAGGTACGGCATCTCCTTCTCCGCCTCGTCCCGCGGCTCGAAGATGTCCAGCAGAATGTCACCTACACGGTACGTAAGACACACTTCGCACTCCTGCCGATCGTCGATGATGGTCGCCGTCGTCGGGTGGTTGTGGTGATGGATGTAAACATCCTGCGGCTGCTGCTGCTGCTGCTGCTGCACCTCGGCCTCCATTTTCGCTATCGCTGGTGCTGCCGTCGCCGCTGCCACTGCCGCTGCCGATTTTCGCTGCTGTGGCCTGTGGCTGGCTAGTAGCCCCTTCCGACGGCGTATCACCCCCGGCCAGGGAGGATGATCCGGCCTTTTAACGTTGCCTGCACTCGTCACGCCCCTCTTACTCCAGCCCCCCCTTCCCCTTCCGTCGTCGACGTTGCCTGCTGCGTTTCAGGGGATTGGTGGGGGTTGCTGGTGCTGGGTGCTAGCTGCTGGCTGCTGGCTGCTGCTGCTGCTGCGGGATCACCGAGTTTCCGATTTCGCTGACGTTCGCGCCGCCCTCTTCCACACACTCGCACTTCACCGAGCTGCCACCCGGAGGAGTTCCGCCCGTTCCGATAAGCGAACCATCGAGGAAAATTCCGTGTCCCGTGTTTTTTTTTTGTAACTTTTTTGGAGTTTTTTCACCAAAAACTTCAGAAACCGGGTAAACTTTGGGTAAACTCCGGTAAACTCACCGAGTGAACTGGACTACACCACTGGAACCTTCGTTTATGTACACTCGCACTCGGGAGTTGAACATTTGTTTTTTACCATTCGACCGAGTACGCTCATTTATGTTCTTTTTGTGGTTTGCATCGATAGTTTGTGTTGATTGTGAGTGTGTTCAATCCATTTTATCGGGGAATATCGTTACGATAAAGCCCAGTTTGCGCGCTGAAGTTACGCTACGTGTGGCACCAGCTAAGGGGTTCACGAGAAATGAATGCGTGAATTTTTGATCCGTGCTTGGCAGTTGAATTCTTTTCGTTTTCGCGATGGAGGCGGTTGAGGAAAATAACCGTTCTGCGCCACAACGCTGTATCTGCTGCCGTTCAAATGATGCTGAAATCGTCACTGAAGACGAAGAAACCATCACGAGACTCCTGCACGAATACCTCGATCTCTCGTTTGCTGAACCCGATCGTCCTTGTACCACTTGCTGGAAGGCAGTTAAGGATTTTCACGAGTTTTACCTCATGATACAGGAAGCTCAATCAAAGGATCCTGCTGACGAGACCGTTGAGGAAGCTGCACCACTTTCGGACTACGCACCAGAACACATCGAGTTGCCTGTTTTGGATGCGTTCGATGAAGAAATTACCCAACCACAAGGATTCGGACAGGAAAAGAAAACATCCAACCGTAGACCGCAGCTAGACACCGAGATACTGGAGTTTTACGGACGGATCGTCTGTGAAATTTGCGATCCGCAACGATTGGAGCGCGGTGAGACGGCGATCGAGTACGATACGCTCACCCAATTGAATCGGCATGTTCGCAGCGAGCACAACCAAGCGCACGGTACACTACGATGTCCGATCTGTGAGAAACGCTATCGTACTCGGGTTCAACTGCTGCAGCACAAAGAAATGCACCTTCACCCGGACCGGTACCGGTGTGAGATATGCTTCGAGGTACATCAGAATATGGCCGAACACCGGAAGGCCAAGCATGGCGATCGAGCGTACAACTGCGAGAAGTGCAATAAACGTTTCGTGTCCCCAGGACGCCTTGCAATCCATGCCCGGAAAGCACACGCAGTGCGCGATGTAACGTGCGATCGATGCAACAAACCGTATGTACCGCATTTCCCTTTTCTTTTGCTGATCCGTTCGATTGTAACGAAGGATTGTTCTCTCGCTCCATAGTTTCAGCAAATACACGATCGACGATCATCGCAGGAATGTCCACGAGGCGAGTTTCATCTGCGAGTACTGTCCGAAAACGTTCAAATCACGTTTCTGGCTTAAGAGCCATCTCGTAGAGCATGGCGTAGGCGATACACCACCGACGGCGGTCAAATGTACCATCTGCGGTACAGTTGTTAAGAATAAGTACATCCTGGTGTCTCATATGCGTCGAGTACACAGCGATCAGCCGGCGGTTAGCTGTGGGACGTGCGGTAAAACCTTCAAATCGCAGCACAATCTGAATGGCCATCTACAGAACGTTTGCACCGATCGGGCTTTCCCGTGTGCGGTGTGTGGGAAGGTGTTTAAGAAGAGGATCAAGTTGAACGAACACATGACCACGCACACCGGCGAGACCTTGTACCGGTGCCAGTTCTGCCCATCAACGTTCAGCTTCGAATCCCACTTTTATACACACCGCAAGCAGGTGCATCGGGAACAGTGGCTTGGCTTGCGGCGGAGCACCCGGCAGCAGGGCAAGGGACGAAGCGCAGCAGTGTGATATTGTCGCAGGTGAATAGAAACATTCGGCTTCGAATGACGAGTTACACAAATTATGCGTTTACCTATTTACTACATTACGTTTCCGCCTTCCGCGTACCTTCAACTTTCACCGTGCATCCGCTTGATGCCGCGTGCAAGCTCAAGCTTTTCGTTCGCCAGCTCACGGTAGGCTTGGATGGCCAGGTTTAGCTGCACCTTCTTCGTGCCGTGCACATTCACGTACCGTTCGATGACGGCGAGGAACTGTTGGTCCTGTTCCAGCTGCTCGATGGACTTTTCTTGCGTGTCGAACAAAGTAGGCATCTCCGGTTCCAGGACGAGCGTTTTCATCTCAGCATCCAACTGCAGCTCGTTGCCATGCAACGTCGAAAGCAAGGCAATCAGCTCAACACCATTCCGGAGGTAGTCCTTCTTGAGTATGTCCAGCAGCAGATCGTCGACGAGCTTGTGCCAGGCCAGGAAAAACACAAACGGACCAAAGTGGCGAGTGGAACGGAGTGCATCGAAGGCTCTGCTTTCGTTAACGTGCTGGTACACGCGAGCCGTCAGTTGGTGGTACTCCTGTTCGTACGGTTCGTACTGTACGCAGGCCCGATCCAGCACGAACTCGTACCGGCCGGACTCGAGCAGTTGCTGAAGGTACGGATCCTGGAACATCGGTGGTGTGTGGATGGATCGACCGTTCAGCGGGAAGTAGATCTGGTTCAATCGTTTTCGCATCTCGTACGGTGCCTCCTGCAGTGTGCCATCCGGATGCCGGACCACGATCGATCGCTGGTTGTTCTTCAATCCGTACGTGATATCCGTAAACACGAACTTGGCCGTGGAGAGCTCCTTGAGGGCTCCATCTCTCGACACTATCCGGCAGGAGTCTTCCTGTGCCTGCACAACCGGGGGCATCTGTAGCATCTGCTGGGCACGGTTTATCGATTGTACCAGCTCCTGGCGCAGCTGATCGTCGGTCATGAACCGGTACTCGACCGTGTTGTCTTTGACCGAGCGTTTGCGGAAAACTTTGTCGAGTTCCAGTCGGGTGAGTGACTTGAGCAGCTGCTGCACATCCTCACGCATAAATGCGGGACCGGGATCTTTTTCTAGAAGGAAAACAGGAGCCCAGGGATCAACGCTGAACGGTAGAGCCGGCTCGAACGGCCAGAACTTACCGTACGCCAGGAAGGGTTCTCCGCCGCCGGCACTGGTCGAGGAAAACAATCGTGTCACAGCGCACGGAACGCCGGTAACTGTGTTGGTCCGCACTAGACCACAGATGAGCCGCGCTTCCTGGAATACTTTCCACATTTTATTAGGTAAAGGACACGGACTTTTATGAAGAAACACTTTTTCACGTTTTTGTGTTTTCTTTTTTACAATTTGTTTTGACGCAACGAACTGTCAAAAGCTTGGCCTTTTTTTCAACCGCTTTTTCAACTCAAAAGTTAATTTTTTCGGGGATTTTCGCGTTCTTTGTCTAAAAGTAGTCACTGGGACGTATCTAGTGTGTTAATTAACTACGAAAATAATAAAAACAAATTCCTAAAAGCGGCCTGGTTCCATAGTTTCCAGTTTTCCGGTACCAAGTCGTACCAAGTGGTAGCAAGGCACGCCAGCCTCGCTGCCAAATCAAAACAAAGTGTTTGAAGTTTCGAAGTTTTTTTTTCACAAAGTTCACGGCGATCAGAAAAATCAACCGCGGTCCGTGTTAATTGCTGGAAAATTAGTATTTGAGGGAGAAAATTTTGGCCTCCCAGCGCCACCGAATCGACGACGTCGAAGACCGCGTAATACCATCCTGCAGAAAGAGCCCGGTTTCGCAGGAGATGAGTATAGGTCCAGTTTGAAAAAGGATAAAAAATTGACCCGCGGTTGGGCAGGTGGGGTGACCCCGTTGACCGACAAAAGTGCGTGTGCCGCTGTCGCAAAAACGGCTTTTACCGTGCAGGACATAAGAGGAAATCATGTCGCAATCAAAGCTGAAGCAGGTGTTTAGCTACCAATCATGGGTGCACGCAGTGTCCGGATCGGCGGTAAGCGAATTCGCCATTCTCCAGTGCGTACTAGAGTGCTAATTTGCGTGTTTTTTTTCTCCATCTTCTTTCAATCATCCAGGGCAGCGTGATTGCGATGTCGGCCTTCTATCCGCTGGATACGGTTCGCAGTAGGCTGCAGTGTGAGTACTTACACCCGGCAACTGGCCCACATGCCACCGTGGTTCGCTAATTGACGAGCCACGGCTTTAGCCCGTCCCGTTTCCTGATAAGATAAACCATGGATTAATCCTTTCTTCGCTCTCTCTCTCCGCCCTTCTCTTCGTTGCAGTGGAAGAACCGGATCGACGCAAAGCACTCAGCACGTGGCGCATATTGATGCATCTGATCGAGGAGGAAGGCTTTGCCACGCTGTACCGCGGGCTGGTACCGGTGTTGCAGAGTCTATGCATTTCGAACTTTGTCTACTTTTACACCTTCCACAGTTTGAAGGCATTGCGAGCGGCTAGTGTCGCTGGCGGTCCAGGCACCGGGCAGTCAGCGCTCGGTGATCTGCTACTTGGCTCACTGGCGGGCGTAGTGAACGTACTGACGACGACACCGTTCTGGGTGGTAAACACCCGGCTGAAGATGAAAGGCATTGATCAGCAGCAACGGCTCCTGGGAGGCACCGGTAGCAGTTCATCGGTCCGCAACGGTGCCCATCACAGCAGCCACAGTATCAGCAGCAATTCGGTCAAGTACGATGGGCTACTGGATGGTTTACAGTACATTGCACGCACCGAGGGAATCCGGGGGTTGTGGGCCGGTGCCGTACCATCGCTGCTACTCGTCATCAATCCCGCCATTCAATTCATGGTGTACGAGGCGCTGAAACGGAAGCTAACCGAAGGCCGTCCCTCATCGTCATCACCTTCCGCCATTACGTTCTTCAGTATTGGTGCGATCGCGAAAATGATTGCGACCGTACTGACCTACCCGTTGCAGCTGGTACAGACGAAGCTAAGGCACGGTAATGCGGATAAGAGCCTCAATCTGCCGGCCGACATCGACACGGTGCAGCTGCTGTTGATCATTCTCAAGCGCCAGGGTGTTGCCGGGCTGTATCGGGGGCTGGAAGCGAAGCTGCTGCAAACCGTGCTCACCGCGGCCCTGATGTTTATGGCGTATGAGAAGATCGCTCGCTTTGTCACCTCGTTGCTTATCTCACCGAAGAATGTCAAGGGTTTACACTGAGCAGCGGCAACAGATCCTTGGCGGGTGCCGGTTTGGGGTGGTGGTGATGGTGATTAGTTATGAAAGGATTGTTCGATTACATACCAAAGGCTCCCGAGTGCTCCTTGTTCCCGATCAGGAGCTTCCTTTGTCTCTCTCTCTCTCTCTATTTCTATTTTATTAGCTTTCTTTTTTCTTCGATTCTAGTCCTTTTCGATTGACATTCTTCTACGTTCTGTGATTAGAAAGCAGATGCGCGTTTTGTGTTCGTTGTTACATCCGACATTCCGACGTATTCCTTTCCTTTTCCCCTGGGAGGAGAAAGATTTCATTTTATTTAATCGAACCTATTTAATGTATGTGTTAAGCCAAAGCACTGGGAACAGGTGGGACAACCGATCGGTTCCGTCGCGTCGCGATTTGTGGGCCTATTTCTTTCTGTGTTTTTATGGGTTTTTTTGGTAGGTGGTTTGCGTTGAGAGTGGTGTCCCCGATACCGGGCATCGTTGGAAAACATTAACCGAAAAGCAAGCTGGCGGCAATCCGTTTGGTTTTCCGTTACCATCCATCGCGTGGTATGCCTGTGGTCCAAACGAACAAACACGTGGTTTATAGCGAGAAAGTGAAATAAAACAATAAAGTACACAAGGTGTAAGGTACCAGAGAGTAATCGTTGCTTTACACGCACCAACCATGTGTGTTTCATCGCGTTCTCTGCAAGGCTGTTTATTTGCATTTTTCTCTAACTGTGGGTGTGTAGGTTTTTGTTTGTTTTACTGGTTTTGCTTACTTTTATGCGGAAGTTCTTCTACAATGTGTTTTGCTTTTTTTTCCACGACTTTTTGTTTTCGATTTTGTTTATAATTGTGTAGTGTTGTAGTAGTTTTCAACATTTTATTCCATTTTTTTGTCATTTACACATGTAGAAGACCGTTAATTCTATTGTTTTTTTTCTTCTTCATTTCCCTTAACGTATTCTATTCATCTCGAATCCACGCCCGCCATCGAACGTACAATAGTCGAAACAAAAGGTAATCCGACCGGGTAGTCGTCACCGTTCATATGCTCTCGTTTTCTCTCTCTCTCTCTCTCTCCCTATTGCTTTAAGTTCCCCAGGTGCGTTGCGGTATGGTGCAGTAACCGAAACGAAGGTATGTAAAGGCTGAAGGAACATTTACCTTTTCGATACACGACACGCCTTGTTGCACACCAAAAACTAGTCTCGTGATAGAAAAGCGTCATCCGAAATATAGGAAACAGGTAACAAAAAATAAAAAAGGAAAATAACGGTCAAGACCTAATAACTCGGATAAGCCAGAGAGAGAGATAGAAAGATAGTATCTACCAAAGATGCTGATGATTGCCTTTAATAAGGAAGGAAGCTTAACTAAATGCATACTTCAAAAAACCAAACCTAAAGAGGGCCCAGGCCCTTTGCTAGAACAACATCTCATTCCACGCGATTCGTTATCCGATATCCGAATGAAAAAAAAGTAGTCTCCCGCCGAAAAACCGAGTTCTAGGTTTGTATGCTTCATACTACTAACCTAGCGACGAGCTTAGTAGACCTATAGCAATCATCAAGGGGTAGCCAGAGCGACCATCCAGGGGAATCTCTGGCTACTGTTCTGTTGTTGGAGGTCTCCTCTAATATACTAATCCATCGAAGGAGGTAATTTGATTAGCGTATATGCGCATATTCGTTCGTAGAGTAATTCATTGTTGATTTACAAAGCTTTTTTCCTAGAATTTGTATGTCTAACTGGATTTTTTTTTTCAATTATTTCTTTTAATTTGTCCGTTCGGTCACCCCAGTAAGAGTCGCACGTTAATGTACACAACATCTATCAACTTGTTTTCGTCTCGCCGCACGAACTCTACTACGGACTACTATGCTACACTACACTACCACTTTCATCTCACTGCAGCAGCAGCAGTAGCCCATCGACGAAAACACTGCGCGCTCGCCCTAATTAAAGTAGGCTATGTACATAAGCGCAGGCACGCACGTGTCATGGGGTTTTGCAACGCTGCTCTCCTGTGCTCAAATCGCTGCAATTCCAGCATATCGGTGCACCTTTTTCAGTGGGTGCGCACGTTGCTGTTGCTTCTTTACAGCGACAAAGAAAAAAGGGGGGCTTTTTATATATACAACACTAGGAACCGTCACGAACGTGCGTGTCTTTCGTTTCGATTTCGTTGCGGACCCACGGACCCCAGTGCGGTCAGCCAAATCTCTCCCATTCGCTTAAATTCTACATTGATTGGTTTCCTGCTACTTTAATGACTATTCATACGTTTATGGGTATATATTTTGTGTTCAATAAAAAAAAAAGAAAGGAAAGAGGATAGAGGCTTCCAAGATACCGCACACACCAACGGACAACCTCAAAACTAAGAGAGAAACCCACTTGATCTCCCTTTGGATCCCGAGGTGCGCGGTGAATGGGATGGATGCGCATACTTAAGTAGACGGGGAGGGCAGGCAGACACCACACACTTGAAACTCAAAAATGCATATTGCCAGTTACTTGTTTTTGTTTGTAAGATTTTACACAATAACAAAAAAAAACGAAAACAGATATACTGCACACTCTTCGTCACCTTCAGCAACATCAACATCATCAATCTGTCTGATCGATATCTGATCGTTTGAAAATCCTTACCTATCTAGTAATCCGGCTTCTCGGAGCGACGGCAAAATGCATGTGTCTACTCCTGAAAGCCAACTTAGATTGGGAACCGCAGTAACGGTTGGTGGTGATTCCGCTGCTACCTTGGTTGCTTCGATTCACACGACTGCTGCGACACGGACACACAACAGGTTCATTGTTTAAAAAGGGGGATCTTTTTTTATGGGATTCTGATCGCCCGAATGCGCTGCCTCGCGTTGATATCCTCATCAATCGTTCACGTCCAGGATCCTATCGATGGTAGAATCCATTGCCGTTGCTCGATCCCCCGCCGCCTGACGACGACGCCATGCTGCCGCCACCCGATGAAGCCTCACTGCGATAATGATGGTGATGATGATGATGAGCTTTCGCATGGAATCCACCACCATTGCGACCACCGAAGCGTCGACCATTGCCACCACCTCCTCCTCCACCGTTGCGAAATCCCTGCCGGTGGCCACCACCACCACCACCGTGATAGTAACCACCTCCATTACCGCCTCCTCGATGATAGTTGTGATGATGGTTGCCGTACTGCTGCTGATTGCCATTCCGATTGCCGTTCCACTTCACACCACCACCGCCGCTGCCGCCACCGTTTTGGTAGTTTTGAAAGTGCTGGAACTGATTACCATGCTGCTGGTGCTGGTGTGAACCATTGGTGCCGGCACCACCAAGATTCTTCACCTTCTTCGTACGCCCACGGTCCATCTCCGTCTCACGATCGTCGGCGAGCTGACGTTTGCGTTCTTCGCGCCGCTCGTTTGCCAGCTCCCGATCCATCTCCGTCTGCTGACCGCCCCAACTTTTCACCGGTGCACCGTAGCCACGGTGAGAGTACTTTAGCAAAAACTGTACGGCACCCGGTCCCGTATCGGTGGCTGTGCTACCACTACCCGGCGCAGAAGCCGCACCGGCATTCGGAGGTGATGAAGACCGACTTTTCACGCCACTACGATGCCCGTTCTTGTTGCCGTTGCTACTGCCATTCGGTGCAAGCATATGCGGCTGCACTGGAGAGGCAACCGGAGAGGATTCCTTCGAAGAACCGGCAGATTCACAGCTGCTGCCGCTGCCACTGCCACTGCTGCTACTCTCGGGATAGGTGGGTTTATCGTTCTCACTACTTTTGGACACCTTCCAGGCACCGGCCGTGGTTTTGATGATCTGCGGTGAGTGCGAGTGACGGTCTCCATCATCATCATCCTCCTCCTCGTCATCATCATCTTCATCGCTACTACGACGCTTGAGCACCAATTTCCCGTTCTGCTGCTGCTGCTGCTGCTTGGCACGCTTATTAACGGTGGTGACTGTCGTGCATGTCTGTTGTTGCTGTTCCTCCTCCTCGCTGCTACTGTCGTTGGCATTATCGCTATCGTCGTCGGTTTCGTACGGTACCAGGCTGATCGAGCTCGTACCGCCATTGGCAGCCGTCACTGGTTTACTGTTGCCAGGCCTACTACTACCATTATTGAGCGGACCGAGGCACAGCTTTGGTAACGAAGGCAGCTGTGTTGCTGCGGCTACATGCGACGATTGCTTTGATCCGATTCCATTGAGTTTGGCAGTGTTGGGTGCTTGGCCACCACCAACCGTGGCGTTTTGGGTGGCCGATTGCGACGTTTTAAGATGATTTTTGTTAGGATGACTTAGCGGTGAGTTGGTGATCGATTTGATGGGCGATGAAGATGGTGTACCGGCGGTCGATGGTGGCGACAGCGAGGAGATGCTTGATGAAGCGGATGATCCAGGCCTGGAGGTGCCTGTCGCGCCTATCGTTGTTCCTCCCTTTGTGGAACTGCTCGTAGCGGCTGTGACTGTGGTAGCTGGAGTGGGTCCCGCTTGGTTGGAGGGGTTGTTGTGGTTGCTGCTGCTGCTGGAGGACGGTAGCATGGGGCCAATAAATCCAGGCTTCGTGTCCAGCTTGCTCGGGAAGAGACTGCCAGCAGCAGATCCAGTGCCGCCGTTACCACTGCCGAGCACGCGAAGCGGCGACGGCGACGAATTGTGAGTCCCTTTTCGGGGCGTGCCGGTACTCCCGCCGCCACCACCACCACCGGCACCGGCACCACTGGCACCGGCACTGCTTATCGTCGACGGCAGTGCTCCCATGGACGAAAGTGTCACCGTACTGCTTGGATGGCCGGCAGTTTGGTTGGCTTTCGTAGTGCCATTCAGCAGACCGACGGCCGCACCGGCCGGACTATCGAGCTCGTAGAACAGAATGTACGCATTGGTGCTCATAACGTTGTGCATACCGACCGGACGCACGGAGCTATCGTCGAAGACGTGATAGGCACCACCTTCGGTTTGACCGATGGCCGTATAGTGGCCACAGTGCTGGCTGGTACCCAGGTGCGTTACCATCGATGTTAATCGGTACGTCAGCATTCCGG
>NC_064878.1:55101048-55116048 GCF_943734665.1 Anopheles aquasalis | reverse complement strand
GTGGTCCTTCGTCGCCGTCGTCATCGTCGTCATCGTCGTCATCGTCGTTTGCTCTGGAGAAAAGTACCCAAAAAGCAGCAAGGTGCGTCCGCCGGCCCCTCGCAGCATAAAGAGCCAAAGAAGGTGGAAGCGAAAGGGCACCAAGAGACCAAGACGACTACCCTCTCTGGCGGCGTGGCGAGCGAGATGTTACGCTTTGCAGCTGTTGACAAAACGGGCCAGAAATGGTGGATTAGACGGGCTGTGGACGGAACTGGCTCGCTACACCGGTGGATAAGGATGCAAACTGTCCTAGATGATGCGTAAAAAATCTGCACTCCTCCTTACATCCTTGCTGTTTTTAATTTCAGTCCTTCTTCTGTCCGAATCAAGCTAAAACTCAAATCCAGGACGTGGAGGGGCAGGTGACTTATCCGCAGTGAAGTCTGCTGGTTCTCCTTGGGTCTCCTTGTTCCGAATTCTTTGTCACGACACACTAGGCCACTAGGATCATTTCCACTGTCCCCACCGATTGCACCGGAGCAGCAGCGATGGGAGAAAGGGTTGGCTTCCCATCCAAGGAGCCCACAATCGCAGGCTCCCCCCGCAACAGCAGCCTGCTGCGCGAAAACTTTCGCGAACGCGATCACGACACGAGCCCTCCCCACCTCTATTGTCACCCAAGCCTCTGGGGCTGCTGCTGCAGCGGGCGACGACGGTGACGTTTGAGCAAAACCAGCGGACACGGCTCGACGGTTCAGCATACGGCGAAGTGCAACGTGACCGAGCAGTTGTGTTGTCGTCACCACACCGGTACGCACGGAACAAGCGAACACACAAAAAACCACACAGAGCAACACGCAGCAGCGGAAGAGTATCCGCGATCGCGCGAAGCCGTGCATATTCCGTGAGTGTGGTGCGAGCCAGGACCGTTGTGCGTTGTCTGGGAGGCGCGCGTGTCCTCTGCTTATCTTCTGCTGTGGTGTCCATCCCTGTTTTTGGTTTTCGAATTTTCGTTTTCTGGAGCTGGAACTGAATGACGTGATTTCCCCTTTTGCTTTAATTCCTTTGATTCCATTTAATTAATGTCCTATTTGTTTCCCTAAATTTAGTAAATTGTTTGTGTGTGCGCCGTGTGGAGAATCATATCGAGCAAAATACCGGAAGGTTCCAAGGCAATCCAATGCGAAATGAAATAGTGAGTGATAAAAAAAGTGAGCAAGCAAAGCAAGCCAGCAAAGGTGTGTTGCAGTGCAGTTTGTAGTGTGTCTCTAGTGAGTGAGTGAGTGAGTGTGACCTCTGGTGTGTTTGTAAATCGTAGTAGCCACAAGCCATATTTATAAACTCTGTAAAACCAAGCGAGAATCCCCTCGAACATCCATCTCCCATCAGTGTGTATCCGGATCCATTTTCATCCACTCTTCATCACGATCGACGTTGTCGCCAGTAGTTGAGTAGCGTGAAGCGAGTTAAAGAAAAGGCACCACCATAACCGTCACCACCGCCTCCACCATCATGGCCGAGGATCTGCGGGATCGCAATGACCCGGAGCTGAAGTATCTGTCGGTCGAGCGGAACTCGTTCAACGATCCGGCGACGCAAGCCGAGTGGACACAGAAGCGGCTCGTCTGGGTGCCCCACGAATCACAGGTGAGCATAACGGGGTCCATAACGCGTTTGTTTGTTTCCAGGCCAAAAAAAAAAAGAGAGCGAGAAATGGGCTCGACCCACGGAAAGCACTACCGCGTAATCCCTCTCCCCGGGTATGAGTCACATTTTAGCAAATTCCGCTTCCATCACGAAATCATCGAGCATGAATCACACAACCTCTCCTCATTCGTTGCCTACTCAGTAAGGTTTGGACCAAAAATCCCATCCAGCGATGATGAAGAGAGGGTGCGAAAGTAGCTGGATAAGTGTTTGATTTGGAAAAGAGATCTGAATCACGCCCTACCTTTGTCTGTCTGTTTGGTCACACTACTTCGCGGACATTGCGCAGCCGGGGTCCGGTCCGTGTGCTGTTGGAGTTTCGCGATAAGCTTGCTCTTGGAAATTGATAAAACATCCCTGACCGCGTTGGAAAGAGGTCTGTGTGGAGTGTGGATCATTCTGGCGCTCCGTAAGGAACCCGGAGCGGGGTGGGGGGCTCGTCGGTTTGTTGTTTTGTGGCGGAAGCAGCCGTCAGATCGCGCGGATCCCTGGGGGAGAGAAGGAGGCCGTGTGTACAGTATCACCATGTCTGCACCTTCTTATCAGTTCCGCTGTTGCGTGTTCCCGCGTTTGCTTGATCGAAGCTGCCCGCTCGATGACCGGATGGTCTTTGGTTTTTTCCCCCTTTTTTTTTGGCGGTGAGGTGTGAAGGGATGGTAGCATAGTTGACGGGGCAGATAAGATAAGATAGGATATAAAGGCGCGTTGGTCGCGCCAACGAGAACGAGAATCGAAAAGTGAGTTGAGGACGCGGTTTGATTGATATTCGATGAAACGATGGTTCCGATGGGCAGGCGGGGGCGGGCGCCCGTTTTAGGGCAGGATGTCGTCGTTCCGGTGCATGCCGGGGGTGACGTGATGTCGCTAAATTGGAATATGAATGTTTGATAAGGTCTCTGCACCGTGTGGCAGTGGCCTCTCGCTCTCTTTCTCTCTCTCTCTCGTGCGCGAATATGGGGAACCGGAAAATTCGCCGGCTCGTCTCGAGTCGTTCGAGTGTTGGTGCACTCGGTGCTGCTGCTTCGGTTGATGCGATGGCTCTACCATGTGCCAACAGTTTTCCGCATGGATTTTCGAACACACCGGCACCACCGGCAGAGCCAGCGAGTCACAAAGGGCGGATGTGTGCGTGCACCGTGACCGCGGAGCATCGGCGAGAGGAAGAAGAAACCACGCAATGCTTCCCATTCTTACATTGGTTGCTCCCCGCGAGTTGTGGAACCCTTTTTCTTCTATCGCTTGATGAGTGTGTGCGTTGGACAATGCTCTTGTTTGGCCAACCACCGCCCTGCTGCTGCTGCTGCTGCATGCCAGAGTTGCATATCTTCTCTCTCTGTGGCTTCTCCGCGGGGCGTTGCACCAGCAGCGCATATGCTCTGGTGGGGTATGTCATGTCTTGGTTGGGTTCTTAATGCCGGTCACCGCCATCGCCATGATGCTCCATCCACCCTCCAATGATACTCCACCGAACCTGTCTGCTGGGCGAAGACATTGACCTGCGCGCGAGAGAGGGAGAGCGCATTCAGCGATGATGCTGTTGTTTGGTTTCTGGTATCGCGTCTCGATTCCAAAGCCAAGAAGCAGCGACCTCTCCTTCACCCCACGGCCACGGAAAGTGCCGACAAAGTTGCATTGGATCAATATTCCCGCTTTGAATTCGTTGTCCGATGGATGAAAAAAAAAAGGCAAGAAAAAGACTCCACATTTGGACACCTCGCCGCCAATGATCAACAAAACAAATACAAATAGTTTGCTCTCTCTCTCTCTCGTCGGTGCTGCTGTGTTCGCCTTTCCTCGTTCGCTGTTCATTTTGCCTTTTAAACTTTAAAATGTCGATCCTGATGTCCCTTTTTGTCTTTCTCCATCGGGACGTAATCGTTTTTTCGGTCTCCAAGTTGGCAACGCATTAATATTACTTGGGGCCAGCCACGGAATCAGCAGATGACGTCACCTATCCGTTCTGATCCCGTGTTCCCGCCCCCCGAGGGGGGGGGAACGTCGCTCGCGATCGCTGCTGATAAAAAACAAGTGCGAGTTACCATGCCGCCATTTCGCTTCTTGCGCCTTCTCGCGTTTCCCGTGCGCAAAACCAAGCCAAAAATGAAAAGTGAACCCTCTTCCCCGTTTTTTTCTGCTTCTTCTTTTGGCCACTTTCCCCCCCCCCCCTTTAAGTCCAAAGCCAGGCCCAACTCCGGCTCCGTGCCAGTGTGGAGGTTAGTGCAGGAGCACGGAAGAGCATGATGGCAAAAAGTAAATAACTGTTTTTAAAGCAAACATTTTGAGCAAAAAAAAAACACGAGAACTGCCGAAAAGATAACGACGGCTGACTGGCTGCGTGGTACGCGCTGCTGCTGCTGCGTCTGGCTTTGGAGTGCTTCCTCGTGAACTGGCCTGGGCCAACGCCCCGACGCACAAGTCAAGAGGTTTGAAAGGGTGCACGCTGAGCATGATGATCATGATGATGATGCTATTGGGCGGCCAACCAACCACGGGTTTTCCAAGAAGAAGAGTTTTCTCGAAAAAAAAAGTTCCTCCCGAAAAAATACCCCGAGCCCCCCAGATATTATCGAGTGCGCGATCGTCATCGTCTCCGCTCAGGTTCGTCGTGGTGACTAACGCTTGCGGACGGGAGGGAGGAAGGTCTTCTTCCGTCAGGGTGTTGGTGTGTCTCATCCATCCGGCCGGGGACCGATCGACGCTAAAACAAACGAATATCCAAACGCCAACGAAACCAAACCGCGTTTGTTTTGGCTGTATTTTTTTTCGGTCGATGATCACGACGGGACGATCATCGTATTGGCTAGTGTTTGGCGCTGGGTGCGTTATCTCGGATTGCGTCGCGATCGAACCGACGCTCGGTCCGGTCCGGTCGCATGTTGTTGTGCCAAACGTGGCAGGAAACGGCCCATGAGTCATATGTCCTCGCACCGTCCGTTGGGGTCGGTCGGTCTGGAGCACAGAAATAGCTTCAAGAAGACGGGAAGAGATGGTATTGTTTCATGTCCATAAGACTTCCATGAGCTCGATGCTGATGATTCTTGAACGTTGTGCCTCTGATGCATAATGCTCGTCGCTCCCTTGCTACTTCGAATGAAATCATCTGTTCGGTTGTTTTATTCTTTGATAGAACAAAAGTGTTGATGATCGATGAGATTGACCTACCAGATGCCCCAGTCCCCCCACTTGTCACCCGCAGTCTTTCATTTCTCGAGATTCCGCCGAGAGGCAGCAGAGTTCGCGAAGAAAGAAAAGGGACTCTGTCTCTGCGTAATCAAGCTCCTCGGCCGTTGGGCCGCTGGGGTATCGGGCCCGGCCGTCAAGGCCACACGAGTACTTATGTTGCGTCCTTGGTACACGAACCAAGCGGCGCCACCAGAGAGTGCGCGAGTGCGAGGAGAGGGAACGAGAAGAGCGTCCCCCTGTGCTGAGTCCGTTTCTAAAGCGCCAAGCGCCCTGTCAGAGCCAACCTTGTTGCAATCTCTGCCGTTGGTGCCGCTGCTGTCTCCTCGTCGTTGATGGCGTCGTTGACGCTCGACCAAACCGAAACCGAACCTAAACCTTACCATATACGGTCAACGTGTAGCGGTCGCAGTTTCCCTCGCGCGAAGAAAACCTTGCTTCGAGCGAGCGAGCGAGCGAGCGATCGAGAGTGATCGAGGAGAGGTTCGCGGGGAACGGAACGGACAGGCGCGGGTAAACCGGACTCTCCGGTGATGTGTACTGCCGATGTAGGTCAGCAGTACCTTACGTGTGTACCATCAATTCCCTCTCCATCCCTTCTGCTCGTTGCCCCTGGACGTTCATCGGGGCTAGGCACGGATACTGGAAATGTGCTTCCAATCTTTAAAGCGTGTCCGATCGATTGGTTCTACTAACACGCCAGGGGCGCCTAAACTGAACTGAATTCTAATGTTCTTTACACCCATTTTTCTTTCTGTTTTCTTTTTTAGGGCTTTGTGGCCGCAAGCATCAAAGGCGAGCGGGGCGATGAGGTCGAGGTGGAGCTTGCCGAAACCGGCAAGCGCGTTCTGGTACTTAAGGACGACATCCAGAAAATGAACCCGCCCAAGTTCGACAAAGTCGAAGATATGGCCGAGCTGACGTGCCTGAACGAAGCGTCCGTCCTGCACAACATCAAGGACCGATACTACTCCGGGCTGATATATGTAAGTACCGTGTGGCAACCGATGACGATGGATTTACTGTTTTTTTTTGCGACAATCGGAAGAGGACGTCCTTAACCACGAACGCGAAAGGGGGGGGGGACCCTAGGATACGATCATCATCTTCTGGGCACCTCGCGAAGGCTCGACCGATGTGCCACCGATTCAATCGAAGGCTGCTTCTCTCGCTGGGTTACGTGAAGCCGACGATCGAGCGAACGGCGGGCTCGCTGTGCGAGTGGTGTGTGCCATTGGGTTCCTTTTTTGGCTGTGCCACCGTTGCCTTATTGGGCTGTGGTTGTGTGGCGGCAGTTTGTTGGTCAGCGCGGCCAGCGGCGGCTGGTTCACCATTTTTGGGAGGCAGAAAGAATTTATGAGAACAACCGACTTACCTCACCGAAACACACGGCGGTGTATGAGTGTGTGTTGGGTAACCTTTTTGGTGGCTACTCGTTTTTGGGCCCCCGGGAAACGGGGGGAGGGGGGCCGAGGACAAAAGAGGAGCGAAAGGTCACTACTACGATCTCCTGATGATCGTGGCGGTGCTTCGGTTGCGTGAGGAATGTCTCCAGGAATGCATCCATCTTGTGGTGGCCCTTGGTGAAGGTGCAAAAGCACACAATTTAAAGCACTTTCTCCTCAATGTGTAATGTCCAACGGCGGCTCTTCATTGTTCGTAGTTTATCGCTACGATTTACGCAACGGTTAACAACACAGAGAAAGAGAGAGAGAGCGAGAGAGAGAGAGAGAGAGCGAGAGAGAGAGAGAGAGAGAGAGAGAGAGAGAGAGAGAGAGAGAGAGAGAGAGAGAGAGAGAGAGAGAGAGAGAGAGAGAGAGAGAGAGAGAGAGAGAGAGAGAGAGAGAGAGAGAGAGAGAGAGAGAGAGTGGTGTAATTGTGTCGCTCCTGTCAATCATCAATCAATTAAGGAGTAACCGGGACCTGCTGCGGTGTCTGGTGCCCAGGGAGGGACATTAAAAATAAATAACCGGTGACACGGTGATGCTGTCCTGCCGTAAGCGCGAAATCCTGTTTCGCGCTGATCTGTACTTAGGGTCAAGAGGTGGTACCTTGATTCGACAATGACATAACAGAAGAGATTCGCGTAGCAACGTTGTAGCAGCCACAACGGGTTATAATCAAGACATCGAACGACAAGGACGACGATGAAAGTATAAAGGATTCTCTTAAATGCTTACCTTATTTTAACTAGTACTTACTTTACATCATGAGAATAGCTGACGACGACCTATTCCGTAAAGTCTGTTTTAAACCTTCCAATTGAAGAAGAAGGACATCTTAAAATGCAGTCATGGTAACAACATTTATTCTTAAATCACTAAAACAAGAGACCGATTTCATTTGTCCTTTAAAGACTGTCATTTCCATTGTGCTTTCACTACTTGCGGTAGTATCAATTGTTAATGCCTCACCCAGCGAGTGTACTGGCCCACAGTCTGCCGCTCCGGAGACATGATCCGGATTCGTTTTGATTTTGGTTAAACATGATCCGGTTCCGTAATGCCCGCCACATCCCATCAGAGTGGGATTTATGAATTTATGACTGTCGGAAGCCCTGTGCCCCCGTTGGTTGGCCCACGACGACCGTTGGAAGACAGAGAGCAGAGGACACGATCATAGAAAGTGGCAGCCACTGCCGCCGCCAGCATCATCTGCCGGGTGTGTCGATTTGAATACGTCCGTTCGAACACAATACAAACAAAGAAACACAGATGCGTCGCTGCTTCCTCCTTCGCATCTACAACCCATTTTTCCGGCGCTCGGTTGGTTCGAGTTCATCACTAACTGGCCTGACGGTGGTGGTGGGTGTCATCGGTTGGTGTCTCTCTCTCCTTTTCCAATCGACCAGTGATGGTAGGAGTAATGTACACGGGAGCTGGGCGGGGTGGGTTCCCACAACATGTGTGATTCATGGTGTACCGATGAGCATAATGATTCGTTGTGGCGTGGCATGGCGTCTGTATTCTGTGCCCGATTGCCCGGCGACGGATGAACCGCGACCACATTTACATCCGCAAAATGTGGAACCATTCGGAACGATCCATGAATGGCGATCACCACCGCTGGTTGGATCGAAGATGAAAGAATTGAAGCCGTGCCCCCCCACGCACGCACACATGCGACCGGTAGAAGAGCACCACATAAACCACACGGAGTCAGCGACGAAGTCTCGTTTAAAATCAATCAATTTGCGCCGACGATCGACCGGTGGCCAGGGGAGAGAGGCCAGGTGCCATGCGGTGATCCATTTCACATTCGCGCAGGAAAAGAATGCGAGCGCCAACATGCAGGGCAGGGCAGGGCAGGGCAGGGCAGGTTGGCGCGCTCGGTGGTCGCCCTGCTGATCGCCATCTTGGCGCACGATCGTGCACGCGGCGTCCTGTTGTATGTTATATCCCCTCCTCCCCGCCGCGACATTCCCACGTTTGGTGTTTGGTCTTGTTAGGCACATACACCTACACCACGCGCTCCGTTTGGTCCGCGCGTCGTTTCCGCGTTGTTTGCCTGCCGCCGCCACACAACAAAAGCTGCCGCCGCCACCTCGCCCACAGAGAAAGAGCAAGAGAGATGACGACAACGGGACGGTTAACCGTCGTTTGCGTGCCACGCAATTTGAATAATGTGGTGCGTCCACTGTTAATGTATTCCACCAGCATGTACTCCTCTCTGTGGTTGGTAATTATTTAATCACTGCCACCGTGGCAGGGTGTACACAGATACGCACGCCTGTGTGTGCTCCCCACTCTTGACACTAATTTTGCGAAGCTCAACTTGAACTTTAAAAATGAAATTGAAACTACGCCGTCAAGCGGTGGTGCGTTAAGTGTCGTCGAGTAGTACTAGCAGCAGCAGCAGCAGCAGCAGCAGCAGGGGTTCAGTTGCTGCAGAGGAACAAGCAGGGAGGGAGCGTTAGGAATTTCTTATCTGTCGCTGATTGCGTCCACCGCGGTGAGGTATAGGAATGAGTCAACGCTACGAACGCTGCGAAATGCCGCGATATGGTGGTGCTTTTGTGATCGCTAGCGCGAGCGCGAGCGTCTCTCTTTGTGCCGCTGATGACAAAGAGCCCTCCATGACGTCATGCGCAACATGGACGACTGTCCAGCCACTAGACATTCTTTCTCAAATTGAATCGCGCCACTGGAGTTTATTAAACTCTCTACGGACGGACGCACTCCTACTGTACTACTTCCGTTTCTTATCGGTTGGTGCTTCTGTGCTTCCTTCCACTGTTGCACTGTGAACCGAGAGCGTATATGGAAAGCAGCTTGGTGACATTGGTGACGAGAGTTATCGAGCGCTCGAGCACCAAACGCGCGCCCGCATTATATGGAAGGTTGATAGCGATAGGTTATGGTTCAACGCACACGCCACGCCACGCCACGCCACGCCTGGCGCAACCAGTTGCATGATGATGATATGCGTGTCTCTGTGTACTGGTAGATGGTGGCGTCGCCGTTCACTTGATGTGTCTTGCCCTTATTTCACTCACCACCTCGTTTGTCTGGTGATGCATCCGGAGGAAGTGAAATGAGATCGCAATGGTAAGAGCCGTTCGTAATCAGCAGGAATTGAAACCTTTTGGATTCCCAATCCCAATGTCTCATCAGTATTCTGTCCGTAGGGCGAATCATCCGCAGCGCAGAGCGATATGATCGGTGATCGCGATTCAAGCAAAACCGAGCAGACACCACAATCAGCACTAGCAAGCGTTTGAACGCTTAAACACAGACGCGATCAAGAGAAGATCACTTCAGAGGCCACTCGGTGGCTCGAACCACCATCAACCATCACCGCTTGGGGTGTGGTGCGTGCGTGCTTTGCATGTTTGCACGCGGAAATCGAGCATCACGACGACGACGACGACGACGACGACGAGTTGCCATCGTACCGGCCAGAGTGTGGTTGTTGTTCCAGAATCATACAGCTTTCGATGATATGATTCCGCGGGGGGAGAGGACACGTCAGCAGCAGTGTAAGAATAATGGCTGGCGATTGTTTTAGTTTCGCTTTGGCATCATACAAACACATGCACGCACACCCAGAACTCCCTTGGCAACCTCGGCCCGCTTGGGTTGTTGTCAACTTTGCGCGTTTGTTTGAAGCACTCTCAGCAAAACCGAAGGAGGAGGAGTAGGAGGGGCCTTGGTTCCACGGAATGGGCCCTGCTGGATGGATGGACGGGTGGATCGCGAGCCGTCATCGTTTTGCTAATGCCGCTGGTGGAAATGGTTGGACTGCTGGAGTTGTTCGTCTGCGAGGGGACTGGGTCGTCGTTCTTATTGGAAGCTAGGATTCTTCTGGATGATGATGCGAAGCACCTAGTAATCCTATCCGATTGCAGAGAGCAGCTCTTCTAGAGATGCACCACGATGTGCAGCTCTTTCTACGGTTGATCGATCATTTTGTGGTTTTGCTTCTCCGCCCTCTTCTGAGGAGTGCTGGCCCCTCACTAATCTATGCATTAAAAAAAGAGAGACAAATTTTGAAAGGTAATAAAACATAAACTATGACTGATAGTTGAGTTCTGTGAATTACATATGGAAAGGGAGTTTATCAGTTTATTCGCAAAAAAATTCTATCCCATTCCGAGCAGGATTCCGGCAGTTGGCCGGTAATTTCGACACGGAAGTCGAAAACATATTTGTGCGTATTTTTTTTTAACTCATTCTGTGCATTTGCAATCAATTCCTACTCGGTTTTTGCGATAAATTGTTACAATAGATACTACGCTTAAAGTTAGCTTAGAACGATCACGATTAGAGTTCGACTGATAGAGCTTTCAAACTTTTGTCTGCTGACTCATGGATAACTTCTATTGATGCTGCATTTTTAGTTTCTGCAGTGCGATTGACGGTTTGCCCATGAAAAATCGGCAAATTTTGTCTCTTTTTTAATACATACGTTTAGTGGTATCAGAAGTAACTTAGCTCATTTGCATCATGCCTCAAACACAACTAACTGAACCGGTAGCCCGGTCTGCTGCTGTTCTGATCCGATTGTCCATATTCGGATCGACACGACATTAGATGGGTGTCAGCAGCAGCAGCCAACTCTCTGACTCACGGTGCGATACGTCTAAATGGTCCACGGGAGAGGAGTGTCCGATCCGAAACGACCTCGGTGTGCCACGTTAAGCGAGCGGCGGCGGCCAGTGGTGTGATGCCCGCGACACCCGACGGATTGAAACAGATGGTACTCGACTACTACTCTCTGGCTCTGATTAGTGTTGAGGTCTCCAAGAAAACAATGTGGCCGCTGCAACCAGCGCCGTAATCGAATATCTTCACGGACGGACGGACGGAATGGACGGAATTGGACGGCTACGCGCATTCATTCTATTGTGTTCGTTTGCACCGAAGCAGCCTCACTGGGTTCGCTTTGTCACGAGGGGAGAGAGAGAGAGAGGGAACGAGGGGGGCCTGTCTTGCTAATTTTGGAAGTGTGTCCCACTTTGCAGCTAACCAGATCCCGCGGAGTTTCGTCGCTCGCCCCGAAAACACCTTGAGAGCCCCCGGCCTCAGTTGACGGCTTGCTGAAAGAGGTCTTTCAGTTAGATTATGCTCTCGAGCACCCGACCCGGGGAATATAATGCCCGCTGAAAGCTCGAGTTTGCGTCGCGATATGATGGGGAAGGAAGAGGAATGTGTGGCCGCGGCTCGCCAGAGAGAGAGAGAGAGGTGACGAGATGATTTGAGGAGCTGGCTTTTGTTGTAGCGCTTGATTGATGATTGATGCGATCATACTCTGCACGCGATAACCATGCGTCGGTGCGTCGGTGATCGACGTGTTAAGTACATTAGCGGCTATGTTGGTTCGGCTTTCTAGAAGGGGTTGCTCGCACTGCCGCCACTCCACCATCACGGGTCCCGCCGGTGGCAGTTTCGATTTCGCTGAAAGAGGCATCATTTGCTTTTTTAACCATAAATGGAAGCAAAAACTGTATAAGGCACGCATGGATGGGGGGGGGGGCGCCCGTTGTGGTGGCGCCATGTGGCATCACTCTGCATGCGATCGTGCGATCGAGCGCACACCTTTCGTTAATGCAAAATCATCCTTCAAACGCTGTTTGATGCATCCCTTCCCCTCCAGAAAGTGCATCTGGCGCCTGTTCTGCACTCTCCTGGGAACAGTTGTGATGGGCGCGAGCTAAAGCTGACCTTCCGCCGTGGAAGCAGCATGAGAAGTGGTCGCCATTCGGACCGGCTGATCACCACCGATCAGAGGGACGGTGGGAAAGGGGTGATCATGTAGCAGTAGGTCACGCACACGGTGTAGTAGTAGAGGCCAGGCCTTCTTCTCGCCCGATCTCGCCCGTTTTGGTCGATGTTATGTTACGTCCAAAAATGGCAAGTCCGCGATCGCGATCGCGGGGTGCCATACTGTAGCAGCAGCAGCAGCAGCAGCAGCAGATTGTGGCGCCAGGCGACTACTTGGCACACGATGGTTTGGCGGTTGTGTCTCGTCCTCGGTGGCGACTGGTTGGCAGGTGGAAACTGTCCCGATGGTGTGTTGGATGATTCATGTTTGTTGCTGCTGCTGGCACACTTATGTCAGGCGGCCAGCCAGTTCCTTCGCCGTCATTGAGGAGAGTCGGTCGATTGTTGCATCGTTGGGGTTTCCGTCGGAGCACAATGTCCTGTTGCAGCGGCTCAGCGACCACCGTTTCCGTGTGCAGCAATTGCCCTCTATAAGAGCCTTATGCGGCGTTTCGCATTTCTGCTAATCTGTTGTTCTGTTGACACTTTAATGCACTTCCTCCACACACCTTCCACATCGATCCGTGTCCGTGTGCTAATCCTTCCCACACGATTAGAGAGAGAGAGAGAGAGGGGGGTGTCCGTGAATCCAATCAACGTTAAACGGACTTTGTAATCCAACTCCTCCCTGCTATGTCCCTACAATTAAGGCCTGCATAAGACCCCCCCCCCCCCCCCCCCCCCCTGTGCTTGAGAACAATCGACTGGCTGGCTTCTTCTCCTTGTTGTTCTTCTTCGGGACTTGTTGCACTCTTGACGCTCCGAAGCGGGTTGCGCGGCGCACGTTATTAACCTTCAATTGTCACTACTCAACTCCGCGGGCCCCTTTGGGTTCGGTTGACCCCGACTGTGCGAGAGTAAATATCATTTAGCGCGCCATCACCATCATCGGCGAGCCCGGCGAGAATAATAAAGGGTTGGCCGAAGACGGCGGAGACAACGGAGAGAGCAGCAGCAGCAGCAGCAGCTCGACGTGGCCATTAAAGACAGAGCGCAGACCAGTGCTTGCGTCATTGCGTTGCACAGCACCACCACCACCACCACCAAGACACGCCGGTTGGCGGTCTGCCATGCCGAGATCGTGATGGCGACCAACCGTCCGACCGAGTGCATCCTTCTCCCGTCCAGAGCACTGCTGGCGCCATGGCGGTGTGGTGCAACAGCTCCACGTCTTTGTTCGTTCCAGACGAACCACCCCTGGACGTTGTGGGGGATTGATAATGAAATGTTTAACGAAGAATCACTGCATCTTGAGACGATGCTCACGATATCGATATTTAATAGTGAATCAACCGCAGCGTAACGCCACAACGCTTTCCTTCTTTGGTCGCTTGGATCGCAAGTTTCGTTGGTTGACCAATTGAGGATCGTTGACGCACAATTGTGTCTAGTGGCGTGTGTCAACACCATCTGTGTTTCTATCAGAAACCTCGTTGTGTACGTGGCACGCACAACAGACCCCCCCCCCCGAGGGTCCGCCTTCGATTTGTTGATATCTTATTGAATTGCTGGTTTGTGGAGCAAAACGGCAGCGCGTCCGATAACGTTTGCCAACGGTTTGATTTGGCGCAACGCACGCACGCACGCACGAACGGTGCCGCACTGTGCTCCTCGTAAGTCGATTCTCCGATCAACCGTAACATTACGTCAGATTCATTCATCCGCCATGTTTTGGCCGGTTGTCTCTTTGCCGAAGAAGACCTCTTTGTTTGACCTGGCAAACAAACAGATGCACGCACACATGAAGGACCTTTAACGGAGCCGCTCTCGGCGTCCGTGCGGTGGTCAACGGATACAAACAGAGCGTATCCGTGCTTCTTCTTCGTCTTCACATTCCAGCTGCGAAGCTTCTCTTCTTCTCCTTTTGTGTGGAGTGCCAGCGAACGAGTCGATGCCATGTTGTCAACGGAGGATCGCGCGATGAGTCACCATGAGTGTGGTGACGCGCGTTGTTTGAATGTCCAAATGCTGCTTCAGCAACTAAACGACCCGTGTCTCTCTCGCTCTTTCTCTCACAAGCACAAGCTGTATTGGCTACGAGTTAGCAATGGTGTGCGATCATCTAACGATCATCATCATCGCCACACCAGTCAAGGTTGTGGCGATAGTTAATGAACTGATGAGGTGAGGAGAGGCCGCTGGATGAGCTACGGATCAATAGAGTTTTGCATTCCAGCCAAGGAAAGCAGCATTCCTCACAGCAAACAGCAGCCGAGGCTAACCTTTCTCTAGTTGATCATCAATTACTCGCTTAATTTCCTCGGTTCACTTGCTGCCTGTTAGTGAGTGGGCAGGGGAGGAGACCTTGTCTTGTCTTCCATTCCGTGGCGAGCCGGCCACAGTCTTGCTGTTGTGGAATGCTGTGAACACACGTGCTTGGAATTACAAATGGTCGTTTGTGTGCTGGCAGTATTGAAGCGGATCGAGGAAACTCACAAAAAACCAAAACCAAACCAAGCCCCAACCAAGCAGCAGCAGCAGTTCCCGGGGTCTTAATAGAGATGCGTACACATTCTAACGACCGGAACTCGGTGGGTGGGGGGCCTTTTTGGGGAGGGTGGTGATGAGGCTCGCTAGGGCGATGTTTCTTTCACTCGATCGCTGCGAAGATGGTGGTGGTGGTGGTAGTGGTTGTGCTAGAGGACTGTTGATGATGTTAGTGGTAGCGGTCCGTGATGGTGGGACCGCGGGAGCACCGGACAAACGGTGACCTTGAATACGTGCCTTGTACCCTTGGCACGGTGGAGCTACTCCGAACCCCACCCGGAGTTGGCCGCGCCGATACTGGCGTAAACAGCGAATCGCATGAAAAAGGAGAAGAAGAGCACGATGTGCCAGAAGAGAGGCAGCAGAGGCCCGCTGTTTCATC
>NC_064878.1:55093548-55096048 GCF_943734665.1 Anopheles aquasalis | reverse complement strand
AGCGCTATACGCTTCCGCTACGATCGTTCTCACTTTCTTCGGTTACTTCGCTTTCATAGCGACGGACGAGCGATGCAATCTAATGATCCCATCATAGTAGCCTTTGCGACTGATGTATGATTACGCTTGTTACATGCCTTGTAACTACCGTTAGTGTGCTGCTTCTGCTGCAGCTCATGCTTGTGCATGAGTAACGAGAGGACCACCCAGCATATTTTGTGTAAACCGTTGTTTGCTTTTGATGTAACGTCTTTGGGCACGTAGAAAGTGAACGCACTTTTTCTCTCTCTCTCTCTCCTGTTTGCTCTGCGTAGTCTATGATGACATCTGGGATGGTGTTTGCATTTCATAACCGCTACTAAAGAGTGTTCTGTTGTTTCAATAAAACACAACCAATGTAAATTATATTCTTAAACACAAAGGTCCTCTCCGTTGGCTGTGGAGAATTAGCAACAATGTGCCAGATCAGAGTCTTTGCCAAACTCGATCCATCCTAGTATCCGGCGATCTGACCCAGCGCATTCGATTTCAAATTATCAACTACGTGACAATACGCCAGTCGCGAACTCCGTAGAACCCCGTAGAATGTGTGTGTTTAAAAAAACATTTTTTCTGGACATGGAAATCGTGCATTCCTCCTGCTTTGTGTGTCACCTTGAGGGCCCCCCCTCGTCGGTTCCGGTGTGTGCTGGTTGGTGATAGAAGTAGGTCGATGGTTTTTCATACAACCAGCGGTTTCGCAGCGCAGCAACCGGTTAATGAGGTCGCGCGGAAAGTGAAACAAATATCGAAAAACATTGAACAAAAAAAAAAAAACACGGGTGACTTTGCATGCGCGAAGATGACCTTTTATGGAAACGGGCAACTCACCAACTGACTGGCTGACGACAGTTGGCCTAACACGCCACCGAGAGAGCCACCGCATGGGTGGAATGGGTGAGCCAATGAAGGTGTAACATATGTTTTAACCGGAGTAACCGGTCACTTACTGCTACTGCTTTCGCGGCCAAGGAAGGAATCTTTTTTTTTGTTAATTTTTATCATCGCGCAATTGGCACCGGAACCTGGTAGCTTGTGAATTTCGGTTCAGAAAGGTGACTTTATAAAAAGCTGCCCAGTCAGCAGCAGTGGGTCCGCCTGATGTCGTTTAACTACAAAGAGAACTACAACGAAAAAAAGCAAAGAGGAAAGTCCAGTGTGCAAAAGAAAGAAGTAACCAATGGCGTGCGAAACACACACGTCGTCAAACACAGTAACCAAGCGAGCGAGACGAGAAAGGTTAGCGGGACGAGATTAAACGATACGCCGCGTAACGTTCCGTTCGGATGGGGTATTGGGATTGTTTGTTGAGCAGTAGGCTACGATGAACTTCCATTTCAAGTCCAGTTGTCCGTTTCATATGTATCAACAACTAGTCTAGTCGGATTTGCAGTTCCTAGCGAATAGTCTATAGTTATCAGTGGCAATAAATACAGGCTTTCCTAAACGACCTTGTGCGCGAAGGTGGCGATAACACAAGGAACGCGCTGAGGGCGAGAAACGTAAGCCGTGAAAGCCAGAACAAAGTCACACACCCTAGGGAGTGCAGGTGTGCGGTTGGAATGTCGTACGCAAACATGGCAAATGTATCATCTCCATCAGCATCATCTTTCCCGTTCCCCTTCCCCTGTCTAGACATGGTCCGGCAAGGTAAACGACAAACGAGAAACAATGGTCTGGTCTGGTGTCTCTTGGTGCCTTTAATTGAATGCGCCTCTGTGTCGTCCCACGTACAACGGAAATGGAATCTATCTTAAAAGCTCATCAAGTTAATCGAAAATCTACATATTCGAATCTCTTTCTTTCGTTACAGATCGTGAAGATCAGTCCATCCTTTGTACCGGCGAGTCGGGTGCTGGTAAAACGGAAAATACAAAAAAAGTCATCCAGTATTTAGCCTATGTGGCGGCATCGAAACCGAAGGGATCCGTAGCGGTAAGTATTTGTTGCGTAAGATGAACAGTCAAACACTAAGCTGCTGCAATGGTTGCTTTGATTGTTATGTGTTGATTGAAATTTTTCGCATAACTGCAATGTTTTATCCATCCCGTTACAAGCCTTTTTCAAATGGGATGTAGGCGGTTATCATTCTGCTGCTGTTGCTGCTGCTGCTGCTGCTTAGTGGCATTTAGCTCTCCTAGATGTGATGAGAGTACGGGGATGCATAATATTCTCTTTTCGTATTAAAATTCCATTTCGCCCACTGCTCCCGGGCCGATGGCATCTACTACGAAATGCAAATCTCGTATCGGAACCGTTTTGTTGCTCTCACTTGCTTCTTTCCATCTGGCATTTTGCGCTCCACCACTTTACATACAGAAGCTGTGTTCGCAGATGATTCGTGCCGATCATTTCCATCCATCATCCGCGCAAATACACCAATCGCCACGTGGGCGGGTGCAAGTTGTCACTTACATTTCTAGCGCCCCCTCGGAGTGGAATTAATTAATATCGTTAATTA
>NC_064878.1:55053548-55076048 GCF_943734665.1 Anopheles aquasalis | reverse complement strand
TTACGTGAACCCCTTTGTTGGTTCGTTCGTTCATCCCCGCGATTTCTCAGAAACTCCGTTCCCGGTGGTCACGCGAAACGGTTGTGTTGTGTGCGTGCGCTGCGTGCTCGATGATATAGTAAATAAATAAAAGGATACCGATCCTTCCCTTGTCCCTGTCGCGGTTTTGTCCTCTTTGATTGCGCCGGTGTCCTGTTTAGAGGGTGAGTTCGTCGTGGTTCCTCGTTCCGGTGCAGTCCGCGTTCCAGGTCGCGTTCCGGCAAGTGATTTGTTCCGAGTGTGAAGGCATTTTTGAGTGGTACCCGCGTTTCCTTTACCTGTAACCATCCAGCATCAGCGTGGAAGATTTACCTGGCCTGCTGCGTGCTGATGCATCGTTGAGGCATCCCAAACAAGCTGTAGCAGCTGCCTGTGACCCAAGATCATCGTTGTTTCGGCATGTGAGCGAACCCTGGCCGACCGAAAACAAAAAGAACCAGCGCAGCAAACCTTGACCTTTCTCCGGTGCCATCAGCCATCGACCGCGACCGTGGTGCATCTGCTGTTCGTGGTGTGAGTGCAATTCGCAAAGTTGGATTCTGGTTTTCCACGCGTGGGTGCCTTTTTCCTGGTTTTCCGTGGTGTGTAACTTCAAAGACCAGAGGTTTGTGCCGGCGAAAATATCGAAATGCTCGAGCTACAGCCCGACATCCTGCTCGGGGATGTCCGTACGGCTAGTGCGGCCAGCACTCGATCCGCCCTCGAAGCGATCAAGAAAAAGTTTGAACTTGCGGCCACAACAGCGGCAGCAGCAGCAGCAGCATCATCATTCGAACCGAAAGCCAGTCTCAAGCTGCCAACGTTCGGTTCGGTTGCATCCGTTCCCACTCCGACCGCAGATGCATCCGAGCCGGCGGTGGCAGCGGCGGCCAAGACCGGCCTGATCGACTCCCGGGGCTGCGCCAAACCAGCCAAAAAGGTAAGCGAACCCACATCACTTACATGCATAAAGACACAGCGATTGCAGCAAGGATACCATCAGCATCTTATCGACGACAATGGACTTTCAATCCGTTTGCGGGCGGGGGGGAACCGATCACAGTAAGCGTCCGTGGTGGTAGCGGCGTTGGTTTCTTCGAGCAAACCAACGACATCCACAACGAGAACGCGATCATCCAAGCAATCCAAGTGTGCGCGCGGAAACCGGTTTGGACGTTTTTCCTTGCAACGCTCTTCCGCGGTCTTGAGCGAATGGCCGGCGTCCAGACCAGACGCCCCGGTCGGCACACGCTGCCATTTCCCAAAAAAGGGAAAAATGAAGCTTCTTATTCTACGTTCCGTCTTCCTTCGATACCGCGAGTACCACGACCACGAGACGGAAACGGCAAAGTACGAGTCGAAGCGAAGAAAAGAAAAAAAGGGGCCCGAATAAACTTTTTGGCAAAAGCGCAGCCGGCAAGGATATGTCCGCATGGGTTGCTACGTCTTCTTTGGCATCTGGATCGTTTTAGGGTGTATGTGTGCCTACCTTTCGCCGCAAAGGTGCATCTTAATTCTTGGCCCATTCCGTTTTATCCTCCCGGTTCGTCCTCGTCCTCCATGCTGGAAGCCTAAAAAACGCAGCACTTTTTCTGCAACGTTTGCTATCCCTTCTGTCCCTGAGAGGGAGAACGCACCGTCAACTTTCCGGAGCGGGGGAACTTGATCTCACAGTCCCCAGTCCCGCAGTTTAATTGTAATTCGATCCTCGAACCGAACGAAAACGCAAACCAAACCTTGGGCTGGTTGACTGGCCGGCCTGCCTGGCTGGCTGGCCTCTCCACCCCAAAAAGCAGACCTTTCCGGCGTCTTCTTACCACCCGCTTCCGCTTGGAGCTTCCGTGACGAGGAGGCCCGGGCTCTCTTGTAAAGGAGGGAGGGCGCCCCTCCGTGGAAAGATGAACCCCAAACTCAGGGCAGCACTCGGGCGTTGCGTTTGCCAAAAGACGGATTTCCTGGTTTTAGCTTACTTTCGGTGGCCATTCGATGGAGCAGCAGCATCATCTCAGCGTCAAGATGTATCATTATGCAAATACACGGGTTTCACGGTACCCGGGGCGGGGCCACCACCCCCCGGGTTTCACTTTCGTCGCCATCGTCGATGGTCTCTATTTGTCGCTCTCGGTACACCACGGCCACCGGCTTACATCATACCGCGCGAACAGCACCGAAGGGCGAAGATTCGCGTTGAACCTGGCAGACAAGCAGGCGGTGCATTCTAATGGTCTTATCCTGTCTGTCTGGCTTGCTGGCTAGCTAGCTGCTGCATCCTGCATCGTTCGGCAGCACCGGAACTCGGTTTCAAATGCGCTTCGCTTAATTGCCACAAATTTCGAGTTGCCTCCCTCTCTCTCTCTCTGGCGCGCGCAGATTGCTTGCTTTGAATTGCCCCGGTCGTCGGTGGAATTAAATTCGGCTGAAGAAGCGCGGCCACTAACGCGGCCACGCCAGCCAGATGGGTTAGCTAATGCACTGTGTGCCCGAGGCATAATTCTCGAAAATTAACCACCCGGGGGTGAAAGTGTTGCTTCGTCTTCGTTCCTCCGTACCGCCACAGCCACAGCCTCCTGCGAAACCGAACTCTGGTCCACTAATTTCCTCCCCATAAGGAGAGGGTTTTCACCATTTTCCGCGTGCGCGAAGGAAAAGGAAATTTTCACCGCACGTGCTGCTGGCAGCAGAGGGGTTTTCATTCACAATCCGGCGCGTGATCGTACACCGTTGTTGTTATTGTTGTTGTTGATCGCGAGTAAAGGCAGAAGAGTGGTGTTGGTACACAAATAGTTTGCGGGTGAGAAAATCCAGTGAAAACTGCCGACACTCGTCTGCCTGGCGGTTGATAAGGCCAGTATGATTGGCGAGCCGCTCTTGTGGCGAAGGTGGCGCCTCACGCACCTCACGGGGCGAGGCGAGAAAATGTGCGGTTTGGCATTAATGGAGTGCGATCACGTTAACACGGTGATCTGCACGCAACCGGTCCGAGCGGAGCTGAGTGATCGGCGAGTGTCTGCACAGAAGGAATTGTTTACTTCAGTTGAAAGAAGCTGCTGAGTCTGATTGAATTTTCTTCAGAAGAAAAGACATGTTGGACGATAATTCCAATCTTGTGAGGAAGATTTAGTGTAGCGGTGTCAAGTGCTTCCTTATGCCAGCGGATTGCAGATTAACTGCTGGGTAAAGCACCGCACTGCAGGCTTCCCTTTTTAAATAGCACTGAGGTGCCTGAGGGACTGACGATCGGTTATCGTGCTAGACTGGCACGTGCACTCCACCTCCTCAGCCAACCATCGGTGTTTGAAGTAGGTTGAAGCAGTGCGAGAGGCGTTCCGATTGACCGGACACAGCAACTGAGACTGGGCGGACGAGCAGTCGTTCCGTGGGGTGCTGCGCAATAGGGGAAGTTCCTCTGAAGTGGTTGCACTTCAAAGTGAAGTCACAGACATACGACGAGCGAGCGAGAGGCAAGTGGCATGCCATTTTAATAATAATCTCCAGCACGCCGCGCGCCCGTGTCTCTGGAATACTGGAATGGATTCGCAGAGCGAGTGACTGACTCCAGACTGGCTGTGGATGCTGGTGATGGAAGGGCGGCACATATCTGATGGATCACATCATCAACAACACGATGACGACACCACCACTGGGAGGAAGTGAAGCTGCGGTAGAACTCATATCGTGGACTGAAGAATGGTCTTAACTTCTAGCTGTGCGGAAGAATCCCCGGGAAAAGGTATCTCTGGAGTGGTTCCGTTTGTTCCATAGATGGAATCGATTGTTAGGCGTCAGCGGGGACGTCGAAGTAGTAGCTCTCCTACTTAGCACCTCGTCGAAGCGCAGCTCGCACTCCTCTTTCTTGTAAAGTTTGGCAGAGAGTCGAGAGTGTGTTCTCCTACGCGCACGCCAATTAGCCTATTCTTCATCGATCATTCAACTATTCCGGCCGTCGAAGTTTGTTTCGGTTTTTTTTCGTGGGTTTGTTATCCGTCACTCCGTTTTTGTGTGGCAGTAACTTCAGTTGGTCCACATTCGATTAGCACCCGAGGCGTAACGTCACGCCACGTAGAAGAGGAATTATGGAGGAATCTTAATTGCGTTACCGATCATCTTCTCTTTTGCGGTGTCGAGCGACTGTGAAGAGAACAAGTGATGCAGAGCTGTAAAGTGCAACTATATCGTTGCAAACCATCTAACCATATCGAACGCTGCGTCCATATTCTCTTTGGGGGTGACCTAATGGGTTCGATTGTAAAAATAAAACCGATCACCCCCCTACACACGCCATAAGAAGGATCATAAAAAAAGGTGGAGGTGCATTTTCAACGGCTGTGCTGGTCTATCTCGCGTCGTCACGTTTTCGTCGTTACTTCGCTGAGCCTAGTGGCTTTCTGTGGGGAGGGTAAACATTGCACTTGATGCGCTTGATGTCGCGTCGTCCTCCTCTTCCTTCTCAGGTGGTACTCGCTGCTGTGGTCCATTCGAATGCGTCATCCATCGTGTGCAATTAGTTTCGTGTCTCTAGTCTCCCTCTCCAGTGGCTTCAGCTCCAGTGTTTACCAACGGGGCACGGTGCTACTATGAACCTTACATCATTCCCGCCCAAACGGAACCATCGTGTGCGGTTGGTGCTAGAATGTTAGCGTTAGCTGCGAACCTGGCTTTATGTTTACCATCCGCCTGGGGGTCGTTTATATGGTATGCATGTGCAACGGTGCGTGTTTGCTTCGGTGCAATCACTGGCGCCACGGGACTGCAACCAGCCAGCCAGAAATATGGTCGATAATGGATCTGCCAGCTGGCTCTCGGGGAAGGCTTCTTGGAATTGCCGTCCACCTACCTCTAACGGTGTACTACGGACCGTCGGCGACAGTCGGTCTCGTGTCTCGTGTGACGAGCGCCAACGCCAATAATGAATAAAGAATGGAGGACACACTCTGGCTTCAAGCATGAACATGGTACCATTCCTATCATTAGGAGTCCGAGGTTCTCGCCCTGCGGCTAATAATGGGTCAGTAGTATATAGGGGGGAATGAATGGTGCAGTTTAACCCGGCGGGGAGCGATAGAATCACTAGAACTATTAGGGCAGCGAGTGACCGGAGAACCGTTTCTCCAGTGGAGCACATTTCTGGAAATGGCAAATTCACCCCGGGTTCGCTGTTCAGCGATTAACTTGCCTTCGTTTAGAAAGCAAACACAGCAGGCCGAGGACCTGGATAGTGAGAAAGTGTCCCGTTCTGTTTAGTTATTCCACAAAACAATGGCACCAACGAATGTCGCCTGTTGTAGGCATCTGGCGACGTGAAATTATTCAAATGCTTCCATTATTTCATTCCGAGTGCTTAACATGTGCCTGGACCTGGAGAAATGGTCTTCTGGTGTTACAACATCGACACGTGGCAATTGGACACTTGGTTTGGTCGTAGGTCAATCAATGTTCCATCGCAGGGCACCCTCTCCATTTTATGTACAACGTGTACATCGCAACCATAAGCTCTCTGGATGGCTGGTGGAGTTTCAAAGGGGCGAAAAGGGAATTAACGAGTCGTCGCGACACCAAAACACTCCGGTCGCGACACCCAAATTCCCACTTCTAGCCTCTCCAAAGGGTTCAAGGCACCAGCTCCTCTCGTCCCTTGTTGGAACTGTCAATTAATATTCTTATCTTGTGGTGGGGCACCAGCATTGATACTTGTTCACACGTTTTCCTTAGAGCGGGTAGTTGTTTGTCGTTTACTTCCCCCCTCGTATGGGCATATCTTATCGGGGTCGCTTCGTACAACCTTAGAATCAAGTTCGATGTGATAGCAGTAGGGGCCGCCGCATATTGCCGACCATATTTTGTACAAGGTGTCGTTGAAGGAATGTCATCTTCTTCTTCAGGTGTATCGTACATAGACCTGCACGGCTTGCTTGTCCTTTTTTTTGTCGCCACGACATCAGTTCTATTTGTTGGAACATTTTGCTTTTCTAGAATGTCTGCATCCAAGATCCCATTGAACAATAAAGAATGTCATCATCGCGCTGCGTCCTTCTGACCAGCGAATGAGAAGATGTGTAGTGATTGTCCTTCGATCGATCGTGTTCGGTTTGATTTACGCGTCGGTTTTACACCAACCACTGTTGGATTTTAATTGTCTCCCATTACGCGGCACGCAAACTACCGGCGGTAAATCCTTTTTGTGTAACAACTTTGAATCCAACCACCAGGGTCAACCAGGTTGTTGTCTGTGTCCGTGATTTCCGTGTGATTCCGCGCGATCGAGACGCGGTCGTTTACCGAAAACCTTTCGATCTTAATCCGTGTGCTGCAAACGTGCTGAAATGATTCAACGAGCTGACGAGCTTACCAGTCCCGCTGTGTGTGTGTGTCTGTCTGTGGTATTGGCCACGGTGTCCGCGCGGGAAGTTAGATTTGGGAATGTCGATAATTTCTCATTTCACGCTTCATTTCGTGCCGCCCGCGGGCTTGTCACTTTAAAACATGCTCCATCTCCTCCAAAATGCTCGCCACCAACGCTCCGTGGTGAACCGGAAGCAAGCCGTTCCCAGGAGACGGATATTACCGGGGACGGCGACGCCTGAAAGAAGTCCGCGAAAGGTAAACAGCAAAGTTTGCGCGGTTTCGTGCACAAGTTTAACTTTCAATTCAAGCTTCGCGCCTTTTCTGAAATTTTCGGTATCGATTCAACGAATCTTGGCGTCTCACGGGCCCGCCAAACGCTGTGGCACACTTTCGTGGCGGCGTAGACAGCGTACATTGTCTTGGCCATTGAGACGCTGTCCCGTCCCGTCTGGTTAAAGGTTTTTAAATAAATAAATAATCGAATCTATTACCAAGACGACACGCGGGGCGAGAGAGAGAGAGAGAGAGGCGCGTTTGCCATCTTTGGAAGCCGACACGAGATTGCGGAGGAGATAGATCGCGATTCGCACGATACGGAACACAACAAAGTGGGCTCTGGGGCTCTCTGCTATAGTCGGCTTATTGGTCGCACTGTAGTCGAGTAATAGTCACCCTAAAACGGGGTAGAGGAATGATGCATGAAGTGAGGGTGCAAGAACTGTGTCAAGGAGTCCAATGTCTTGGATGGAAAAGGAAGTAGAACGCTTGGTATGAAACCTTTCTACCTCCCCCTCGGTTGGTTCGTCTGCAAAAACGAAAAGGGGGTGAAAGGCTGACGACTGGCTGGCACTGACTGGCTGGAAGGAGTGACAGGAGATTGCAACCCTCTCTTCCCCTTCCTCTTCCTCTTCCCTTCTTCCTGTCGTGGACGGTGGGTTGGCAAAGTTTTCGGGAAGGTGGTCAGCGGAGAAGATTGATGGCGGCGATAATGATGATCTTGCGTTGCGTCGCGTCGCGGTCGCTGAAGGCCGCCGCGGTGGACGGCGGTTGACCGGCGATCAACCGCGATGGTGATGGTGTTGTCGTGGTGGTGATATCCTCGCGTCCCTCCGGCACAGCACCGTTAACTCCCAGGGCACCAAGGTCCCAGGGCAGCGGGTCGGGTTTGCTTTCGGGATTACTCGAAGCCAGCCAGCATTGTAACGCATTGAGAGTGAGCATTGAAGGTCTCATCGGTCGGTCTCTCGGAGCAAGAGGCGATGGAGGTGGTGGTGGTGGTGGTGGTGGTGAACCATGACTTTGAAAGTTCGTCGAACTGGCAGGCCAAGCAGCGAGTTCGAGAATCCCTCCACGGGTTGATGGTGAAGACCCTGAGCTCTCTGTGGGTTCATCATCAATCAGCCATCGACGATCAACGACGGCGGCGACGGTGACGGCTGGCGACGATGGTTGCTTGATGGTAAAGTGCATGGTCACGATGTGCGCCCCGTTTTTGCGCTCCACAACCACCACCACCAGCAATTGGCCAATGTCGCAGTTATTATGTGGGAAATTGAAAAAAAAAAATAAAATGTTTTACAAAATAATCACAAACAATTACAGACACACATCTCTCTTGTGCGATGCATCGTGGCGCATCCATTTTGTTGTTCTCAAAACGGCAATCTGATGTTTAGATCATCTTTTGAGCTGGCCTATCCTGGCCATCAGTGCACTACCTGGATGCAGGTAATTTACAGGTACCGGGATCAAAGAACGGGTCGGGTTCTCGAGGATTATGGGCTCTAGGGGTATAATCATCATCTAGCCTTAAATTTGAACTCCACTTTGGCTCCAGGTAGCGTAGCGGGTGTAATTAAGCGATAGAAAGTTGGGTTATTTCCCTACCCTTGGTGCTCATTCTGGTGCTCTAAATTCACGAAAACCAACGCAACACTCGCCAGGTAGCATGTTCCCTCACCGATGCACCGGCCGGTGTTCTACATGGAAAGTGACAGGTCGTGACGGAACCTTGAGCCGGTTTTACGCCGCTCCATTGTGTGCCGGCCATTCCCATTTTAACAGCATTGTTTCCCGTCTTTATGGGCCTCTCCGGGACACGATAAACATATCATCCTTGCTGTCCTATCGTTCGAACGCTCTCGCGAGCGATTGGTTTCGAACGCATTTCTCCATTGTTGAAGATGCACCACCAGCCAGCACCAGAGCCTCCTATGAGCCTCTACGGTATGCGTATAACAGTTTGCCGGTTATATGGGAACCCAGCGGATGAGAAACAATTGGGATAAGTACTGCAGAGAGTGGCCTCGAGCAGCGCCACTTGAAAAACAATAGTCCCGAGCGTCTCTGTTGGGAGCGTGATAAACCTGGCTGCTCCGTTCATCTCTCGTGGCCCAGTCAATGCTAACGGGAATCATCTGCGAGCTGATATGGTTGGCATCATAGTGTGGTGGTGGGGGGCCGGGTTTCGTTGACCGGCATCCGGGCCGGTTTCCGTTGTTCCGTTGGCTCATTTGCATAGAGCGTGGCGTTTTGTTTGTTTGGCTTTTGTTTTTTTTTGTTGTTTGTTTCGATGCTTGGTTGTTTGGATCGCGGCGCAGCGTTGGTTGGTTGGTGGCTGAGATCGGTTTCGGTAATGCGAGCCCTCCCATATGCTCCCTGACGAGAGGCCCAACGCACCGGAAGGCCTCCGTCATGCCCTGATTAGATTAAACTGTAGCACGCCAGTTAGAGCCAACGGAGCGGAGTGTTGTCTATGCTGCGTTGTCTTTCGGTGATGTGGTTTGGTGTTTTTTTTTTTGTAATTGTAATCAATAGTATCACTTAGCATAACTCTTCCTTGATGTGGCGAATTTCGATTCCGTACGTTCGGGTGCATTTGAGTCAGTCTAACACAGATATGTTGTGCTTCGTAACGGGTTCTGTGGTGTAACATGAACTGCCCCGCCCGCGGGGGGAGGTACTCAGAATCCAGAGTCACAGACAAAGATCACCTTACCCCATCGAACGGAAAAGGGGGAGACAATGCGTGCACGTTTTGTTTTCGCACGCTTTTTAATCCAATTGATATGCAAAATGTGAATTTATTTTGTAACACTTCATTGTGGCAAGCCCTAGTAGGCATTGACTATGCGAGCGACTAAACAAACAGCGTAACCTTTCGCCGCTAAAACTTTTGGACGAGCAATTATGATGATTTACACAGTTTCTCATTGCCATCACCCTGGTTTTTTCTGCAAGGTGTTCACTTTTTTGCAAACAGTCGAGTTTGCAGTTGTTCCGGTTCGTGGCTCCTGTGGCAGGCTGGTCTTGTGGTTCATCGATGGCATGTCAACTCTACGGTAGCAGCAGCAGCAGCAACGACTGCTTACCGCTTGAGGGGATTAACAACGGTAAAAATTTGTTCTGACGATTCTGTGCCCCAGAGTGCGGAAAGGAGTGCGACCGCCAAGAGACTCTCTTGTCTCTGCATGAGGAACGGCTTTTGCACCCAATCCCGGCTGCTGGGCTGCCGGAAAACCCGGAGAAACCAGAAAACGGTCGATCTTTAAATAGGTTCCTGCTTGCAAATGTCACACTGAACACTGTCAGGGGCTGGCTGGCACCATCGCACAATCCTGCTGCTGTTCGAAAATTGAGCAATGGAGGCAGCACACTAGCCGCAGCTTCTTGGGCGACCTCCACCACCACTGGCCAGTGGCGGGCAATGGCTTCTTCTGCTTAATTAGACGTAATTAAATCCACTTTTCGTTATCGTTGGAGCAGTAGCAACAGCAGCATCAGCAGCAGCGGTAGAGTTGGAGAGCAATGCTTTTTTTTTTTTTAACGTATATTCACCGTTCTCCCCACCCAGAATCATCTGTTTTTCTTCTCTTTGTGATTCCATTTTGTCTTATGGATTCGCCTGCCGTGCTGTGGCCGGAACACATGGGATCCAGCATAGTGTTTGGTGTGTGTTCGGGGGGCATTCTTCGCAGTTCAACGGCGCGGCTGTTACACCTCGTGTGCGCCTCTTCCCGCCTGGGTTCCATGTGCTCGGTCAGCGATCCGTGGGGCCGCGCGCGGTTTCCTATTCCAAGCAAGGGGTAAAGAGACTTTAGCAACAACATTATCATCGCCCCATCATCATCAACATCGGCATCGTAGGGGCTTTACTTCTTCTTGTTATTTGTTCGCCGCTTTCGCCACTCCGAGTGCTGGCAAAACCCCCGTACGAGATAGTTCTATTTTGTAGTTGATCGCTTTGGGTTCTATTGGGATCGGAAATTCGCCACTGACGAGGTGATGTGGGCCATTTAGGCCCCAAAAAATCGATCCGTTGATGGTTCCTTATGGAGGTTTCTACGATTTTTTTTTACAATTCTACGAACAGAGCTCTAAAATTTATAATCTTCCGTTGTCAAACCTTTTAAAAGGCGTTTGAAATTAGTGTTCCACATCAAGTATGTTTTAATATTCTGTTCAGATATTTAAGCAACTGTAAAATATGGAATGTAGCAGAGAAACATGGATTGTAATGAGTAATTGCTAACCCCATCGAATCGGCCACTGCATCTCTTCCTCTGCTTACTATGTGAACGAGAGAGGAAACAAACTGTAATCGAGCACTCGGTGTATCAAGTCCCATATTGTCTAGTGGTTAGGATATCCGGCTCTCACCCGGAAGGCCCGGGTTCGATTCCCGGTATGGGAAATAGTCCTTTTTAGATTCGTTTTTTTTGCAATTTTACACCCAAAATATTCTTACAGGATCCCCCAGGACACAGTACACATTGAGTGCCACTCCTTTTTAGCCAGCACGTAATCTGCGATTAACGATTCTTTGATATCAAATTCCGCTAAACTGCGCACTCCATGCCCATTGCTTCTTATCTGATTACAAGCTAGCGTATCGCCACCACGCAAACACACGCGCCCGATAAACCATTAAACTGTTGTCATCAACAAGTCGCTGCAATTTCCTGATAGCACCATTCAATGTGTTGTTTCATGTCTGAACACCAATTTCATAACGATCGAAAAGGGGTTGTCTGCAGTTGCAACAAATATATTGCACTCTCGGACCGTTTGCAAACTGCGCGTGTGTATCCTTCCTGTCCACCGAAAAAGGGGTTTGAGAGACAGAAAGAGTATGAGTGAGATCTCCGGGGGTGGGGGGGGGGGGGGGGGGGAGGTTGATTACCAAATCCCTACACACCAATGTCATGTCATGTCCACCCGTTTTTGCTGTTGTTTTGTCATCGATAATGCGCCACCCCCCAGATGAATTATTGAATTTCTTCTTTCGTTTCGGTTATGTGTCGTCGTTAAAAGCAAGCAAACAAGCGCGCAATGATGCAATCCGTGGCTGTTCCGTGGTGGTGGTGGTGGTGGTGCTGTGGCCCCTCCACGTCCCCTCCATTTATGTCTCGTGACAGACACCACGAAAGGCCATCCTGCAAGGATACCATCATCATCAGCATCACCATCATTTCCACATCATCCGCAATGATGAGCAAAGCCATTGCAATGACGGGGGGTGGGACGATTACTACCGGCTAGCGAGGGAGGATATTGGCCTTAGGAACTCGTCTGTGTGCGTGGTTGTGTGTGCTTTGAGGACATGTTGCATCAATCGATGAAATTGTGATGACGGGATGCCTCACCGAGACCGAGAGGGATCGACACTCCGCCGGTCTACGGGCTCTCTCGGTCTCTCGTGGCGATGAGTTGCTTCCTGCGCTGCTGCTGCTGCTGCTGCTGCTGTAGACTCACTCCTGTGGATCCTGTGGCTCGAGGGCACTGTTGCGAGGTTGAAATTCCTCCTCCCCCTCCCCCAATCTCCTCTGCCCCCCTTCAAACACCCGCGCTCTTTGGTAAACGGATGGGATCCTTCCTCCAATCCGTATGGAGGTCCCTTTTGTGTGCTTGGGAGGGATTTTCATTGAGGAAGGGAATTCCACCCCCCGTCACTCCCCCACTACCACCGCCTTGTGTGCGTTTTGGGAACCATCACAAGGAGGTTTATCTCCTCGGTGGCTCCAGCATTGTTATTGTTTGTTTTGCTATTCCATCTCTCTCTCTCTCTCTCTTTTCTGGGCAACTTTCTCTCTTTGCTCCACGTTCTTCACCTCACTCCTCCTCCTGGAACCGGTGAGTGAGCGTCGTCTGGTGAAGTTTGGATTCTGCGCACCAACCAACAACCACCTCCCACAGCACCACCACCAACCGCTCCGCTAGCGCCCTGCGAGGGTGACTGTCGCTAGCGATGACTCATCGGTCACCACCGAAGCAACGCTGTGGCGGTGGCAGTGGTCTCTCCCCGACCAACCAAAAAAAAAGTACATTATTTACTTCACGTGGGGCTCGTGGGTGTACATGATGCCGAGGAGAGGCCACTGGTGGTGTGTGGACTGGAGATGCTTCAAGCTCCTTCTGGGCCTTCCACCAGACGGTGGACTGACTGACTGTTTTACGTGTCTGGAGATGATTAATCGTGCAGGCTGCGCCGATCCGTAATTTGACTAACCGAACGGAATCGGCTCGAAATCGGAAAACCTGGCCCCTCACCAAGGACATTTCGGCGGAAGTGTTTTTTTTTTTGTTTTGGTGTATGTTCAATTGCGCGCCACAATGTACTACGATTTTAGCTCCGTAATATTACGGAAATGTAGTCGTTGGATCGATTAAAGTTCGATTTTTCATTCCACCAGAACGGGGCCTCCATGAACTTGAACATATCGCCAGGTGCCAGCGCGTTGCGTGACTTCGTGCATGGCGGGATCGTAAATTGGACACGCGATGGTCTTGGCTGCATAATGTTCCACCATTCAGCTTCTGGTTAAATTGTTTTCAGAAAACATTCTTCCATTTAAATGGATTCCTGCCAGACAGATGCAGTACTAATGAGCTCTTTTAATTTGTCTTCATTTCAGGTAACTATCTCCCAAGGATGTGTCATCTGCCTCCGGGCAATTCAAGTTCGTATAGAAGCCAGAAAGAAACTCTTCGGTATTCATTTCAACAGCTGCCAGGGTGCCAGAATTGGGTGCCATAAACTCCAGAACCTTGACCTCTAGACGGACAGGGGCCTCCTGTTACTGTTTCCGCATGATACGCGCGGCGTTCGCCATCGTCTCCAGGTGCTCCAGGTTGACGTTGACCGATCGGTATCGGACCCGCATAACCTTCCGGACATGGAGACCTAGTTTCCGAGGGTGGCCCCTCCCAGCACTGCTCGTACATGCACCCGTCATCATGTCAAGGGCTGCACAAGAGGGGGTGGCGTGAGTGCAAATACTCCACAAAAAAAAAATAGGTTACCAGGGCGCCAGGTCCACAAGCCAGCCCGGAAAAGGAAGGGGAATGGTGGAAGGTTTCGCAAAGGGGCCAACTCAAGTTTCCCTCGAAGTCTAAAACACAAACCTCGCTGCAACTCGCACCCGTGGTTTCCCGGTGACGACGATGACGATGACGCCGATGCCCATTGCCCGTGCTGCTAATGGCATAATTGGTGGCATGAAGCGTCACCAATCGATTGTTTTCTCGTTAGCACACGCCGAGGCGTGGTAAGAAGGAGGATGGAAGCACACACTAGCACTAGTACTGGTGTTGCTGCTGTCACAGGTGCATTAGTCATGGCCCCGTGTCAGTCCAGTGCACACGAGCTCGGTATTTGGCTCGCGTGGGCCCCTACCCTCCCGGACGTATGATGCTGATCATGGCCCTCGGTTTTTGGCGAGAACGGGACGAGAAAAATAAACAAAATTGATCGTACAGCAGCCCGAGCCCAGGGTCCCTCGAAGCTTGAACAAACACGGAAAGTGTTCGTTTGATTTGTTGACACTTTTTTGGGGACACTTTTCGGTCTCATTCGCGCCCCATGGTCGTCGATTGACTTCCGATGTGGCGACGGTCGTTAGATCTGGATCACGCGACGGGAAGAAGGTCTCTTGTCGGTGCACGCTATAGCCAAGTGGCCATCAGCAGCAGTGACACTTGACGCGCGCGCGCGCGCTGTTCACGCGATCTGTCCGACGGAAATGGCATCGTTTTTTTTTTTTGCGGGTCAGCACATCGCACAATTCCCAACCGAGCACAATTGGGGAATTATGATAATCATCGTAAAAGGAGTTTACGGTGTACGATTAGCGGAATGACACGACGCTTGGTGATGGCGATTGCCAAAAATTATCTAAAACGGATCTTGATTGTGGTCATCCCTCCCCCGGGTGGCCAATCACCATATAAGGTTTCATTCGTGCGTCAATAGGGTACGGCGCCAGCACCTTTCGGAACATCATCATCATCATCGGATGCACGTGGGAACAAGGGCTTGTTCCGGGGCGAGATGATTGACCGAAGGGAAATGGGAAAATTCCTTCGATTGCGATCCTCGATCCATTCACGAGGAAGTCAGTGATCGTGTACGTGTCGGTGCTCTCCTCTGCTCTACCATTGACCACAGCGGCAGTTGCGCCCCTTTATCGATACTCACTTATCATCTCACTCGTGGCATTTCCTGTAACGCTCGGTGGCTTCTGCTGCACATGCCTTTGGCTTGACGATGAGCGATCAGACGAAGCAGAGATGGTTTGATGTTGTGCGTGCTGCGTCTCTAGGGGCGTTCATTTCAAATTATCTCCAAAGCACCTTGGATCATAGAACATGCCGGTCGGTGGTGGGTGGGAGGAGGTGTGGAAAAAGGCTGCAAACATCCGCCACCACCTTCCTTTGGTCGGTCAATTCCACTTTGTATATCATCTACTGCTGCTACTGCTGCTGCTGCTGCTCTCGAATTAACTCGCGGAGAAACGAAACCATCTGCGATAGGAGCGGGGAGAGGGCATAATTAATTTGAATCTCATTGATCAGCCAGACAGTAGTGAGCAAGAGGAGAAGTAGGCGGGGAACATCTATTGGTTGGAACTAAAACGAAAAAGAAGAAGAAGAAGCAGAGGGCTTTCGGATTGAAGACACTGAAGTGGTGCTGCAACCTCACGGCGCAAACAACACACGCCAAGAGCCGACTACTCATCATCTGAAGCCGACTTGAATCCACCGCGTTATCAACCGAAACCATCGAGGCAACGCTGTGGCCTGTGGCTCCTCCTCGGGGTGGATCCCTCGGAGCTTATCACTTGGATCGGGTGACCAGATTGATGATGGCGCAGCAGCGAGAAGGGGTACGTTTTATCGCATCTTTCACTCGATTTTACGCGAGGAGAGTGTGGTGTCTACTCACCCACCGGAGAGAGAGAGAGAGAGAGAGTTCGCGTGAAACGAGAGCATCACGAGGGATCCACTAAGCGCGGGATGTTGTGGACCGCCGACGAGATTCGAGCAGTTTCGGGTTCGGCCACGTTCGGTTCGGACGGTTTTCTCCGGCGCGCAGAGCGACACCACGGACCACCGACCGACCGTGGGTTTGTGGCCAATACACCATCCGTCCTCAGTGTCCATCGGTTGTGGTGCGGGAGTGGTCTCGGGTTTGTTTCGATTGCGGTTTGGAAGCGCGTTTGGGTTGTTCGGTGTTCCCATAGAGTGCGGCAGTGTGCACTACGATTAATTGCTGCGCTCCGTGGGCAGCCTGCTGCGTGTACGCCGCGTTGTTGCTGTTGTTGTTGTGGTGTGGTGTGTTGGTTCAGCGGAAAACGAAAGTGACGCCGCGTGCGGTCGCTTTTCCGCTGAGATTTTCGCTGAGAAAATTCACCCCCACGCCACCCACCCCCGTTTGTACGCTACTGCCGCCGTATCCTTTTTTCGGTGCTTATTTTGTGGGTGTTTGTGTGGTGGTTACTATACGGTACGGTGCCGGTTGTGAGGGAGGAGGAGGCGTGTGCTTCTAGTGAAAATACTATTCGTCCTTTTCCGCTCTCACAAATACACACAGAAATCCCACGGTTGTAGTACACCCACCATCGGCATTTGCGGCATTCAGTATTCGGCATCCTCAAGCCCTCTCGCGAGTATCCTGGTGGCCGTTGATAGTGTGGGTGTGCGCTTGCCTTTTTCGGGGGGTGCGTTTCATTCACCGCGATGCGTCTTTCGCACACGAAAAACGATCACAAACAAGCGGTTGCGAGAGGGAGAAGGCGTGCAAAAGAGTGAGTGAATGAGATGAGGAACGTTATCCTGACGAAGAAAAAAAAAAAAGATAAAGCGAGCAAAATCGAACCAACTGCTGCTGCTGCAGAAATGTGAAGGCTCACTAGAGCCGCCGTTCAGTGCAGTAGTAGTAGGCCGTGCTAGTAGTGTGCCAGGACATCGGCAAGCAACCAAGTAGTAGTAGCAACCTTTGGGTTTCTCTGTATGTTACATCATTGCTGTGTTGTTAGTGAGGGGAGAGAATTCATGTGAAAATCCTTCGATAAATTCTAAATTCGATTCTATTCCCACCCCGTTTCCTTCACTAGCCCCACTAGTTTGATTGAGTGTTCAACGACGCAAGTGTGTGATATAAGTAAACGACGGAATTGAGATCCTGTGCGGTGATAGTCTTTCCTTCTGCCGCCGCCGACTAGTCCGACATCAATCAGCGAGTGTTAATAGCAGTAGAATAGCAGCATTTAGGAAGCTGCCTAGTATTCGTTAGTGCCAGAAGTGTGTTCCGAAGCAAGCAGAGCAGAGCAGACGTGCCTTTTTCTTGGGATCGAGCACCAAAGCCACTAGCACGCCACGATGAGTAGTGTTTGTGCGCGTTCGTCCACGTTCAATGTAAATGAATTGTCCCCACTGGGATAGAGGTGTTCCGGTGTACCGTTATTCCTTTGGCACCATTATCCTGCATTGTCCTTCCTACCCGAAAACCTTTGTTGGTTCTGATGAGAGAAATGAAAGTATCATTTACGCCTGGCACAACCACTTTCCACGGGGTACTGTGGTCTGGGGTTATGTGTATTGGAATTCCTCTTGGCAGAAGGACCTTTTTGTGCTCACCAGTTGCTCCTCCGATGGGACACACGCATACACTCTTGCACAGAAAGGTGGTTGTTTTACGATCTCGCTAAATGTGACCATTATGTGATTTATTGGATGGGAATGCATTGCATTTACTATGTTTTGGTGGCAATCTTTTTTCGTTGTTGTAATTTTGTTGCCTGCAAATTGAAGAAAAAGAAATGTTCGATTACCTAAGACCTCTCTGGGGCGCTCCTGCGAGTTGTTTGAACGGATCGGCCGTACAACCGTCGAAACAACCGTCGAGGGGCTCGCACTGCGTCGGTTGCTACGCAACAACATGCGGTAGCAGTTGTATTGCGGCTGCTGCTGCTGCTGCTAGTGTGTAGCAGAAGTGGAAAGAAAATTGGCAGCAAGCGGGGAGGGATGGTACACTTTATTTCGTTATTGATTTTTATCTGTTTCTCAACCTCAACGCCAGCGTCAATGGTGAATGGTTGATGAAACTTTTCTCTGCTCCTCCGCTCGGTCCTGTCTCCTCGGCCGGAGAGTGATGGGCGTGTGCGGATTGTAATAGAATTAAATGCCGGCTGTCAGCCAGCGGTTAATGTTACGAAACCTTGTGTGCAAAGTTGGGATTTCCCAGTAAATCGTTTTCGCCCCGGTGCGAATTCGCATTTACGACGCATTTCATTCACCAAAGCCAGCCACCAGCCACGATGTCTGCTGTAATGATATGCCTTCATTTCTCTCAAAATCATTTGAACCCAAAAACCCAACGCTCCCCACCATATTCCATATGTTCATGGTATGTAAGTAAGGATGTAAATATGTGTGCGTGCGTACGTGTGTGTGATTATGTATGATGTTCCCGGTTATGAAAAAACCCCGCGCGCCACCGTTGTTTGCTCCGATCGATGGAACAAAAGGATCGATAATCAGAACATCGGCTGCTGCTGCAACTGCTGCTGGTGGCGCTCCCCAAAGGCATCCTGTGATGTTTCGCTGACGTCAGGGAAAGTCCTTTTCAAGGCCATTCCCGAAAAGTAGGCGTTGATACAGCGTCTACTTGGAATACACGAACAGAAATGCTGGAGCATCGAAGATTTTTCGACGAAACAACAGCGACCCACAGGTGATTCACAATTGGAGCAACGCAAAGGACCGCAGTCGCACCTCAAGTAAGAATAAAGGGTCACAGGAAGAAGGAGAATCGGAAATTGTACATTATGGGGAACGGCTTCTGTCGCACAAATACCGCAAAGTGATACCACTACAGCAAACCCCAATCCGTGCAGCTTCTGGAAGCAATGGTGGAACGAGGACGAGAGCACTGCTGCTGGGAATGTGCCAACGTGTACCAAGTGTATGTCAAGGACGTCAAGGCTCGGTGCTACAGCTGCAGCAGCGCACTGCGGCATACATGACTCCTGTGTTCGTGCCCGTATCCTGAACGCTTCACCGCTTTTTCCACCCAAATTCTGATTCAATTTTCCCGCCGATCATTACTGAGGCTCCATACAGGACGGTGGAAGCAACGAACTTCCTAAAATCATGATAAACACGCCACGCCAGGTCTGGTGCAATGTGGAGAAACTCCATCGGGTCGCGTTTAGTTGAGCGAACCTGTTTTCCTATCGCTACGAGCGGCTTGTTACAGATGAGGCACTTCATAGAGGCACTTGCTCCTATCTTGGGCGCGCGCAACCCCTTGATGCGAACCGGAAAGTCTCACACGTGGAGGGGGGGGGGGGGCAAGAGGGGCAGATGAACCTAGATAACTGTTTCGGTTTCTGCACCGAACGGGGCGCATGTCGCGCGAACGACTTTCACTGATCATCGAACGTCGCGGTACTCCATTAGCCAGCCAGCCAGCTAGCTGAACCACGGGACGATACGCGGCAGGTGACACAAGAATTGGGTTCCAATGACACTACAGCAAGCAGCAGGTCCCCCGGGGGGGCTGCCTGGCGGATCGTTTGATACTTCCGGCGGAACTAATCATTTCCAGCGTTGTCTGTTGCGACAACAACATTGGCTAGCGCCCGATTTTTAGCTGGAGCTGTGTTCGCGCAACGATCGCAACAAGGTGACAACATCATCCGCTAGCTAGTGCGCGCCCTGCGTTCCGGCCACCGTTACCTCGCCGGTGTCACCCATCAGTGTGTGAATCGAGGCGTAAAATTTCACATTTTCCATCGTCATCAGCTTGATGAACGACGACGGCGGCGACGACGGTGAACCACGACCGTGTGCGAGAAAGGTCGAAACAACCCGGTGGTTCAACCCGGCCGGCACAGCTCCGTAGAGGAGGCTGGTTACATTTTTTTTTGTGAGTTTGGAGCAGGAGCAGGTTATTGATTTTGCGGAACAACAGGAAATCATATTAGAAACCTGAGCAAGGAGGCGAATTAAGTTGTCTATAAATAGCCCTGATACTGTCCATGAGAGAGTGTATTTGGAGCCTTTTTTGGAGCCATTTTTCGTAACACGTCAAGGATATGGAATGGATTAAATTCCCGTAACAAGGTTGAGAATATTTGGAACATTAAAATAGAAGCAGCTTGAATCATAGCAGACCAGTTATGCGACAGCATAGCAATCACATAGTAAGCTGTGACTGTTATGGAATTTTCCTTCCCTTTTCCACGAAAACTTCTCTCAGTTGCAGGTCAGTTAAATGTAGTAGCTGCAGTAGTTTTCGAAAAAAAATCAGTTTTTTTGTTCCAAAATCGACTCCAATGGTGAAAAAAAGGTGTAGCGACTTATCAGCAGCATTTTTCCACAACGGCACATGTGATTGGACGTGGGATTTTCATTTGTGGACTGCTTAGACCCCATGGTCAAAGTGTATTGAACTCTTGGCACTCTGTAAAAATCATCTCGCGCTGTCAGGAACTCATGTTTTTCCGCCCAAAAACTGGTTCCTCAATTACTATTATTGTTGGAAAAAGCGATGCAGCAGCGACACACAACACGTGGCCGCCAACACGTGCTGCTGCTGCTGCTGCTGCTGCTGCTGCTGCTGTCTTCGCCTTACATAACGCCTTGACTGGCTGGCTGGCGACTTCCCTTTCGTTTTCCTTAACATCTTTCTGTTTGATGTCTGTTTTTCTGCTGCCCCTTCTCGGTGTGTTGGTTTTTCCGTTTCCTGCCCGGTGCGGTGCCGGTGGTTTGGCCAGTTTTCCAGTTCGCTGACTGTGGCCTCTCTTATCCATCATTATCTTGCTGCAGACGCTTCGGGCCAGCCCCGGTGGTGGTCGTCGATATGATGTACGATGGCGTAAGAGACACCTCTCTTTAATTGATTATAGTTTTGTAGAGTCACCAGCGCGAACTCAGCTTAGCTCCAAGGGGGGAGATTAGTGTTGTCGTAGGTGTAGGGAATTGAGATGATCTCTCAGGCTGCTACTGCTGCAATCTGGCGGTGAAACAGGTTGCCCCAAAGATGAAAGCAAAAATCCGAAGAAAACCCGCTCAGGTCCCGCTGTTTTTACTTTCAATATTTTATTAGGCGTTATTTCGAGGGAACCATTTCACTTCCTGACAGCTCTCGATGCTGGATGCTCCGCCAGGGCTGCGGTGCATCTCATCGTGTTGTTTGAATTGTGTTTGGGGGCTGAATGGCCACGAAAACCAGTGAAACTTAGAGGCTATTCAAGGGGGGGGCTATATAGGAAACCCCCGGTGTTTTCCCGAATAAAAGCCGGAATGGAATCCAGGAGATCAGTGCCTGTTGCTCCGGCCAAACATGTTCATCAACATTAGCGTACATCGATCGAACCACAAACAAACACGTTTTATGCTCCGTATTCCGATGGCTGACTGGCTGTAGGCGGGCTGCGGGCACAACACAAAAGAGCCCGGCCAGATCGGTTTTCTCTTTTGCCGCTTCGCATCTGCGATCGGTTTTATTGTCTCGTGCGTCGTTGTTATTGAAATGGGGCCCCCGGAGGTGAAACCATTTCCCCTAAAACAAGCCACCACCCGACCGACCCAAAACAACGCCGTCGCCTCGCGCGGATCTCTGAGGCCATCGGCTTCGGTGCGGTTCATCCGTCCAACCCGACCTGGCTGCGGCGGGGTTATTTGCACTAGTTGTGGTTGTGGTGGAAGAGGTGCGGATTACAAAAGCTCCGCTCCACTCAACCCTCTTTCTCCCTTCATTTTGGCATCTCTTTCTTTTTCCCGGGTCCGTGTTTGTGCTGCTGCTGCTGCTGCTGCGGATGCGAACACCTGAACCTGGAAGCTGGAAACGAACGGTGGTAGCATAATGTGGCAGAGAGGCAGGTACTTTCTAAACCTAAGCCGCCGCCGCCGCCGCCTGCTGCTGCTGCTTTTGGGCTCTCGAATTCGAAAACTTGCACTGACCGATCGCGAACAGCACAGGTTCGCTACCGGGTCCAGCACCAGCACCAGACCAGAGCAGGATCGAACTTCGCCAAACACCAAAGTAGGCTAAAGCCTCTTCTGAACTCTCATTATGGTACGGCGGCGCTTCCTTCGATGAGGTGGCGAAGCATATGTGTTGTTGCGCGTGCAAAAGAGGGAGTTTGCGAGGTTCGTTCGCTGGTTTAGAAAGACCGCTCAACGGGGCTACCTTGATTGATCAGCTTGCGCGGTGCGGTTTCTTTTGGAGCGATTAAACAGTCTGGGGGTGCCGGTTGGTCCTTTTTGTGTTGCGTCTCAGGATTGTGGCCGTCGCAGTAGACCTTTAGTGCCCTGGACTCTTCGCCATACGTTCGCGGCTGTAGTTTTCTAAATTTTCGCCATTTGGTTTGATTTCATTTTCTGCATTTTCTGTTAAAAATCACGGCAATAGCTGCCTTTACAGTATCCGCTATACATCATCACTCATTTCGTTTTGTGTTTTGTTTTCGTTTCTCTTTTCTTTTTCTTTTCTTTTCTTTTTTTTCCTTTCGTTCTTTTCGTTCTTTTCTCCATTTCTCATTTGCAGATTGTCTTAATTTCAGCGTTGGTTCATTTCTTCGCATCCACATTCAAGGGTCTCTGGGTCCGTTGCGGTCTTTTCGCTCCCTTTACCTATTCTCTCGACCCATTGGCTTCATCTTTGGGGTGTACAGTTGCGAACGGTCCTTACCTGAACTCCCTGATCTGGCCCAAGACGAACCGGAACCGGTGCCTTTCCAGGAGGAGCTGCCCTGTCCCCCGAGGGGGCCAGAAACTCTCTTCCAAACCTTGGAAGGTGTTCCTGCAGCTGGAAAGTGTAGGCACCCGGAACGAACGAACGAACAGTAAGCT